>NW_027271796.1:0-140000 GCF_040938485.1 Diadema antillarum
AGTACATTCTCGCCGCAGGCCGTCTTTACGCCGAGATCCTCCGGAGGCTATCCGACGACATCGTCCTGCCGTTGGACGTGGTCGGCTATGCCACCGCCGTTGAGGGTTACTGGGCGAGCCTTCGTGATGGCGACATCGGGAGTGAGATGGCCGCTGGAGGAATAAGCTTCGGTAAGCAGCTGTCAGAGAATATAATGCTAACGGGGGCGGGAGGGTGGGGGGGGGGGGGGGTGTGCCACTTCAAGCTCACACGCGAGCGAAGAGCTACAAACCTGCCTGGCTTGGCCACCAGTACCCATAAAACCACAACGAAAAAGAAAACCGAAACACAACAGTTTTACCCTCAGAAAGTTAAGAAAGTAAAGAAAAAGGAAAGACACCGCATTCCGTCTGATATTTTTTTTTATTTTATTTTGATAGCTCCAGGGCTTTTTCCTTTATAGTTATATGAAGAATATGAATGCAAAAACATTATCTGGTCGTTTAATCCAACACAAACAAAATATGGTTGTTGTTTTTTCACGACAATGCACTGGTTACTGAAAATACATTTGTCTATAAAGAGCACGTCTAAATTATTTGGTGGTCCATAACTTTAAAGTGTATATACATCTATATATATATATATATATATATATATATATATACATATATATATATATATATATATATGTATATATGCATATATTATGTATATGCATATTATATATATATATGTGTGTGTATGTACATGTATATATAAATATATAGAGACAAATAGATATATAATATGTGTATTATATCATAAACAAAAATAAGAACACCACAAATTCAATGACATTGCTCAGTTTGAGGGTTCGTAATGGGTATAGTGATGATATATGCCAATGATACCATTGGATTTACTCGATTATCTTACCAAATCGTAGATTATATGGATTCTGCGATTTCAAACTTCAGCTCTGCCGCCGAGAAATTCAACACACGGTTAGAACAATTGGATACAAATGAGTGAGTACTAAATGCATTCCGTGTTTTTGTTTGTTTGTTTTTTGTGGAATGATAACCAAGGTTTAAGTTATTACTTCTGTTCTTTTTTTTTAAATCAGGACACAAAGAGTGCATGACATTAATATATTTTGGACTTCAATTTCGAACAGATAAGCTAATAATCATCTCCGATTTACACAGACATCAAATTGTGGCACTTTCTTACGTATAATCTTAACTTTAATATGACAAACTTTCCCTTCAGTACGATTTCAACAAGAACAAAAACAACAGATGATTTCCCTGATGTAATTAAACCTCCTCGTTGTCATTACAAATTGTCAAGGAAAATTTTAACAAATATCCAATAATTACACTGATGCCACTCTTGAATGCAAACACCCAGGATTTGTGAGCTTAAGTATGAGTGAATCCCTCCCCCCCCCCCACAAAAAAAATGTGTATATTGTGATTTCAATGTATTTAAAAAGATAATAAAAGGTTAGATACTTTTATCAATTTTCACCCTTGCTATTGATTCAGGTTGTCCTTAAATACATATTTGGGTAGCTTCTAACCGAGCATCGGAATTTAAATAATCAGTAACAATACTTTTTATCTCTTTATATTCTAATGGTGACTGAGTGGGCTTCTTTTGTTGTGCTTATAATTTTTGACCATTCTTTTATATGGTTCATTTTACTAACCCGAGGTTCACAGTTACCCAAAAGGAAATTATTTGTAGAAGTACGTTGCCAGCTGCCTCAGAACATATCTCAGAGAACTGAATGTTTGGAGTGTTAAAATGTGTTCCCTCTGTCAGCATATTGGCTGTTCGGAGAATGAACGATCAACTGATGTATCTGGAGAGATCATTCATCGATCCCATGGGCCTCACAGGACGACCAACTACCAAGTACGTCAGATCTCAAATAGCATCATAGCTAGTATGATCCCCCACACGCATTTATATATGCATACCCCACATCCTACTTTTGATCCTTAATATTTGAAAAAAAAATTATATATCAGATAACACTGGCATTGATATGCGCTAAAGCTGATTAGTGTACAATTTTTTGGAGGTAATTAAAAAAAAAAGGAAAGCATTGAAATTTGGCATTTGGTAATAATAGACATGTTAAACTATACTGCTGGCTCTCCAAAAATAAAGAAAGAAATACAAGGAGAAGGATAGACATTCCTTCTCTTTCTCAGTTTTACAAGCGCAGATAATGTCCAGATAATGTGTATTAACACAACAATGTGTGTTAACACAACAACGTATCAGATGTCTTTTTTTCTTTCATTTCCCTTTGAAAATAACTTTGACAGATGTGTTCGTGTCAGTTTCTAATTGCTAAACCGGATCTATGACTTCCTATCCATATCGCCAGGCACGTGGTGTTCGCACCCAGCAGCAAAAACGCATACGCCGGAGAGAAGTTTGCCGCCATCGTTGACGCCATGTTTGACATCGCCAACAACCCCGATCCTAAGAAGTGGGACCTAGTCGAGAAAGAACTCTCGATCGTGACCTACCTCGTGCAGTCAGCCGCCAACTTGCTGGAGCCGGATAAGAGAGTCTGTTAATTTCTGTTTGTTTTGCATAAATATGTTCATTTCTCTGTTTCTTCATTTTGTTTATTCAGCCCGTGTAAGAGTACAGATGCAGAGTGCTTTGAAGGAAGCCCCAGTAAAGACCGATATTTCTACTGTATGAAATAATTGATGAAAGCAACCACGGATCAACAGTTTAAATCTCCTCCGAAGGGCTCTGGGAGGATGATAAAGTGGCAATCTTTTGTAAATACTTTTGGCCGGTACAATAATATAGTGCTAACCCACACTTTTGTAAAAAATGAGTTACATTCATTTACATCGTCCTGAAACACTCCTCTATAATCCATAAAAATATCATCTTAAAATTTAATCAATAAGCGGGTCAATTAATGCAGGCTCCTTTTTGCCCCGAAAAATAATCACATCTTATAAGCAGGAATATAGTGCTAAGCCACACTTTTCAAGATATTAGTTCTCATGATGTTTATAACTGGTGAATAGATTACATTTTAAAGATTTTGTAATTCCATCACCTCTCATGTTTCTTGTATTTGTTTTAGATAAAATCTTTATTCAGACTGGTGACTGAATCATGTCAAGTGTGTACAATTTATTAATGTTTAATCTATATTTTGCTCAAAACCTTTTTGTTGTCCGTCAAACAGTGTAATATAGATATTTTGTGTCACTACTATGTAACAATGTTGATTGGTGTGAATAAAGGCTATAAAAAGCGTCAAAAAAATGTGTAACGTGTGTGCACGATCGTACAAGCGGCGGTGACAATTTTGCGGTCAAAATCGTCAAATCTATTACGGAAGGATACTCTCCATCTAACAACGAGTCAGCAAAGGTAGGCCATTGCCGGCCTAGTTATATGTAGTTACACGATAAATCTTATTCGATTTTGCTAAATTTCGTTAATTTAGAGGGAATATGATTTGTTTTCGCCTCATTTTACTCGGTAGCGTAGCCCAGTGAAGAATCGAACACCGTTGCGCGTAGTCATATGCGTACATTTTCTTTCTGTACGCGCAATGCCATTATAATGCGCGGTCGGTAGATATGGACCCGGTCGGTGTGTTGAACACCTACCATACTTACCCGAACGGGGTCAGGCTAAACTCGGACTCGGGGATAACTCGGCTTCGCTTTGACGGCGGGATGAGTTGTAATGGTTGTCCCTCTGATTGTACAGTGTTGTCCTATGGGAGCGGCCTGTATAAACTAGCGCTTCGTGTTCTGGCTACTCGCAGTAATGGTCCGAGTTGTTACAACGCGCGTCTATCCCCCTTGCTCTTCAACATATACATCAGTGACATCCCCTTCACAACCTCACGACAGTATGGCTATGCAGATGACCTTGCCCTTCTTCACTCTGACAGAGCCTGGTCAAATGTAGAGAATACCCTCACTACAGATATGTCGCAAATCGCGAAGTACTTCAGGATCTGGAGACTCAAGATTAGCATGTCCAAGACAACGGTAACAGCCTTCCACCTGAACACCAAGGAGGCTAATCGGCAACTCAGTGTCATTCTTGATGGAACACCTCTTCCATACAATGCTACACCAACCTACCTTGGAGTGAAGTTGGATAGGCAGCTGACCTACAAGGAACAACTCAAGGCCATAAGTGCAAAAGTGTCTTCAAGGAACAACCTCCTTCACCGACTTGCAGGCTCAAAATGGGGTGCCAGTGCAACCACTCTCCGCACTAGTGCGCTAGCACTGGTATACAGTGCCGCGGAATACGCCTCTCCTGCGTGGTGTAGGAGCTCTCACACCAAGAAACTTGACTCAGTTCTGAATGACACCATGAGATTAATAACAGGATGTCTCCGGCCTACACCAACAGAATTCCTACCTGTTCTCTCAGGCATCGCTCCTGCCCCCATGCGCCGAGAACATCACACACATAGGCTGGTAACCAAGGCCTCCAGCAACCCGGACGACCTCCTCCACGACGTAGTTGAGGGCTCTGTAACTCTGGGTCAGCGGCATCAGCGACTGAAGTCTCGCCGCCCTTTCTCCCGCCATGCAGCAACGCTGAGAGGATCAGACTTCAACATCTGTCAGACATGGAGAACAAGCTGGGAAGACACCCAACGACCTGCCCAACTCGTTGTCACGCCCGATACATCTGTCCCCCCAGGAGCAAACCTCCCAAGGAGTGAGTGGGTGTCTCTAAATCGGATTCGAACGGGAGTTGGGCGTTTCAATGCAGCCATGCATCGTTGGGGGCTACGCCCGTCAGCAGCTTGCCAGTGTGGTGCACCAGAACAGACTGCTCAACACATCTTGAGTGAGTGCCCTGATCTCCGACCGCCTGACAACATGGACCTGACACACCCTACTCCACAGACTGTAATTTGGCTACAACAACTGAAGGACATTACTTAGATGCTGCTGCCTCATAAGCAAGAAGAAGACAACGCGCGCATCAAAAACCTCTTTTGCGCGCATGCAAAATTAGTGTGCGCCCATCAAGCACCTCTAAAACAATCAAAGGCGCTTGATAAACAACAACAAAAACTCCAAAGACCGCGCGTCTCAGCAACTGAGGACCGCGCGCTGTCATTTTTGTTTTGTTTGTACAGGATTACGTTAGCATGCACTTTCCTGTCCATTCAGTTAGGCCTCATTTGGTATTATGCAGTGGCCAGTAGAATGTGGCGATCACGAACTGCGTGTGAATTGTCTGAAGTAGGGTCGAATTTTTCCCGAGACCGAGTTAGTCTGGAGCCTTCTGGAATAAAAGTCGGTTTTCCTACTATCATTATTTGTCTCAAAATACTCCAAACCGACTCATCATTCCGGCAAACCGCGTCAGCCAGGTAAGTTTCTCAGTGGACTCTTTCGATATATTGCAAGAAAAAATGACATGGTGCTAGACGGGTTCTCAAGCACTTACCGAAACTTAGTTTTCACTTTAAGCAAATAATCAACGTTGGTGAAGGTGATGGGACAAACTATCACTTCCGAGGCGATCTGGATGTAGCTATCTTTCCGAAGCGCAGCTGAGGAAAGATAGCGTACACATTCAGATCGCCGAGGAAGTGATAGTTTGTCTCATTGCCTGAAACTATAAGTTGATTATTTGCTTTATATTCCACATCTAGGGTCCCAGAAATTCCCATTTTATTCCACATCTGAAACCGTTTTAACTGTCTTTAGGTATCCTTAGGGCTTAGGCTACGTGTGCGCGTAGATGACAAAACAATGAATTTGCTGCGCGCACCGCGCGGCACTGAAGTGAAAGTGCGTTGCACTGTGTACTATCAAGCGACCTAGTTAAATGATAGTCCACAGTGCAACGCACTTTTATTTCGCGCGTACTCATCTCGCGTTAAGAATGTATGGACTGCCAGAGATCAGCAAAACAAACTGCTGTCTTTATAGACAGATTCTGTGACGCGCTATGTGTATTTCTGGCATGGGCAGCGCCATTACTGCGGTGTCTCAGCCGCCCCCCCCCCCCTCACCTCTCCCCCACCCCCTCCCTACATTAGCACGCGCGCGGAATGAAAAACTGATGCATGGTTGTAGCCAATGGGCGTCTCGTACTGAGTGCGCGAATGCTTGCTTAGTGCGCGAACCTTTGTTACAAGTGCACGATAAACATGTTGCCCGGGGGGTGGGGGAGAAAGTTTGAAAGTTTGAAAATTTATTTACTCACAACCCAAACTCTGGGTATCGGAGTCCAATAAAAAACATATAGCACATTGGCAGTTAAGAATAATCTTATGTTATTTCCTTGAAACGACTGCATTTGTATGAGCGGGAACAGTTTGGCATCATACATAACTAAATACAAGGTTTCAGGACACTTTGAACCGTGCCCCCCCCCCCCCCCCCCACCTCCAAAAAAAAAAAAAACCCACAAAAACAAAACAACAACAACAACAACTACTGGAATGTTGTATACCCTACAGCAGTAGGCCCATTAACGTATGATCTTTGACCTTTGAATACATTGCCCACATTTTTCAACAAATAGGCATCTGGATGCAACGTAGGTATATATAAAATGAAAAATGTTTTAGGAAAATACATTTAACCACTTCAGAAATAACTATGGATCAAATAACATAATATTGACACATTCCCTTCTTCCTAATGACGCGACAGAAAACTTTCCTCACCGAATCATTCTGTCGTTATTCAAGTACAAGTCATTGGTGATTATATACCAAGTTCGATTAAAAGTATACATGGAGTCATTGCAAAAGTATCTAATGAAAAGTATGCTTCAAAACTACATCATTGTTATTTATTCTATAACGCTAATAATAGAGTTATTGTTCCGCTATATTGCCTAACAGGTTGTAGTACTCCTACGACGTTTGTTCAGCAAATAAGGCACAAAATAAAATTTGGCGAATTTTATACGCTGTTGCCAAAGTCTCTAATCTTCTTTACCACTAATCTCAGACATCAGGTATGCTGATGCTGTATGAATTAGAAACGGAAGCTTCACAAATATTCACCATCTAACAAGGTAAAAGCGAAGTGATGTCTTGCCCATATATCGAATTTGTGATTACACTGATTTTCAAATGCAAGCTCATTGACATTCACTTTTTGACTGTTGACGGAGTCGGACTTCCCCAATATCAACACTTGACAGCCATCTTTAGATGATCTGAGGAGTGAATTTGTTGGTTATATAGCTCAAAAGTGTGGAAAGTTATTAAAAGAACACCACAATACTTTGTCGACAGTGCTTATATACCAGGTGAGATACAAAGAAAGAGCACGAAATGACGTAGAATTTGACAATGACGTACAATATTTGACCTTGAACGCTGGCACCCACAAGGTGGTAGAGGTAACTTCGTCCAATCGTACATACATATGCAAAGTTTCATTTGGATACCTCAAACAGTATAAAAGGGGAATGAAACCCAAATGTACCCGTGGATTGGAGCAATATCATAAGAACACATAAGTGAACATGGAAAATCGTATTATCCAGTGGAAGTTATGCATCTTTTAACGTTTCAGTGTCACTTTCATGTATGGAAACGTATATGAAGAAAAAATCAAGGGAATTCCATAAAATCTGATTCTAAATGAATAGTACAAATTGCCTCCACTTATTTGTCGTTGCCATAATGTTAAAGGACAAGTTCACCTTCATAGACATGTGGATTGAGTGAATGCAGCAACATTAGTAGAACACATCAGTGAGAATTTGAGCAAAATCGGACAATCCGTTAAAAAGTTATGAATTTTTGAAGTTTCTGCTCAGTCACGGCTGGATGAAAAGACTACTATAGCTTGTGATGTCACATGAGTACAACCATTTACAGAAAGAATAAAGAAAATTCAACATATTTCCATTTTTCTCGCATAACAAAAGAACACTCGACTTCTCTCTTTCAGAAGGCAGGGGGAATAACATTACCCTTAACATACGTCAGAAGCAAGTCGAAGAAATGTGCACTTTATTCAAAAAGTAAAGTTTTGTGAAATTCTCTTTTTATTTTCCTTATATAGTTGTACGCATGTGACATCATACACTGTAGTAGTCTTCTCTTCCAGCAGTGACTGCGCAGATACTTAAAATATTCGTAACTTTTGAACGGATTGTCCAATTTTCCTCAAACTTTCACTGATGTGTTCTACTAATATTGCTGCATTCTCTCAATCCTTATGTATATGAAGGTGGACTTGTCCTTTAAGGGTAATATTAGCCCCCCCCCCCTTTCTGAAAGAAGTAAATCAAGTGCTCCTTTTGTAATGCTAGAAAGGTGAAACTATGCCTATTTTCTTTACATTTCTTTATATAATTTTCCATTGTTGACGTCAAAGATGTAGCTTTCTCATCTCGTAATGGCGGCACTGAAACTCTAAATATATATGTGATAGCTCTTCAACGGATTTTCCGATATTCCTCAATTTGTCACGATGTGTTCAACTGCTAAAGTCATCTCCCTGCATCAACTTGTCCACTTGTACTTTTCGTTTCATTTCCCTTCGTGATTCAACGTTGCCATAATCGATTACAGACAGATGTACGAACGGAGGGACAACCTGAACAACATCATTTCTCTGGTGACAATTCCTTGTAAAAGTATACACCATGAAAACTTTAGGCTGGTAAACTATATCAAGACAATTATTGAACAATATTGTTAATGAAATGCCGTAGGTTTTTTTTTTTTTCGTGATAGTTGCCTGTTCAGATCAAGCACTGCAATGTACTGCTGAAGAATGCATCGAGTGTTTCTGCCTTGTTTGGGATACTCAAAGCCACAGAGCACAGAAGGCCGCAAACATTGGTGAAGGAAGACACGATTGTACACAGGAATTCGGGCAGATTTCACAACCATCCAGCCAAATAGTGATGTCACTAGTGCGCAGCATTCACAGTGAAGATTGTGGGATTTAGTCCTGCCAGGTTCTGAAAGAGATTTTGGCATGAATAAATAATGACTGAATAAAATTTCGAAGGAAATAGGTCGGTTACACTATTTTGTTGCTTACATAAACTAACAGGTTGCAACTATGACCATTGACCAGAAAATGGAGAATTAAATTGATTGTATAGTTTTTGTTGAGATCTACTTCAGGTTTCTAACATCTTTTGCTGAGATAATGAGAAATGGTTTTGAAATAGCTGCGATAACCAAAACAGAGCAATAATAATATAATGTAGGACCCACTTTTTATCACGATCCCTGCATTTTTTTTACTTTGTTTTTGGATGACTCATCCATTTCAAAACCAATTTTCATCAAATAATCTTTAGAATTCCTCTTAGAATGGCATACTCTCTATTATTGCATAAGTAGGTTCTTGGTATATCACAAAAAGTTAAAAGCCCAAATCCTCACCTCCACCAATACTATACCATCCCTTTAAGCTTTGATATTGGTTTTTAAACAAATCCGGTCGGATATATTTATTTCAGCTCTTTGTCATATAAGCAAAACATGATAATGTTGCAAAGAAATATTCCTCTTATAGTCACAAAGCAGATGGAATTCCCGTCGCCCATAAAAAAAAAAGAATGCAGCACTTACTTTGTCACAGACATACAGCATGTCCTCTCCAAGCAGACGGGGAACTAGGAGACAGCATGCAGAAATCACTAATTTAGAGCTGAAAAAAAAAAATAGATGTGGAATAGCTTGAGTAAAGTCATGTTGAAAAAAAAAATGTGGCGAATTTGGACTGAGATGAAAATACACACCTTTTATGTAGGCCTGCATACATTTATGACATAGGGCATATTCAAATATTCCTACATTTTTCCTAAACAACTCAAAGTCTTCATAACATAAAGTAACAAAGTAAGACAACATCATATTACATGCCAATTCAACATCAGTTTGCTGTATATTTTACACAGTTAGGAAAGGAGTAAGACTTATAGACCTCAGCCATTCACCCGTTGCTGAGCTTGCCACAGATGATGGTCCGGGTGCTGGCCATGGCAATGGGTGTAATGATGCCCATTATGGTTGACACCTCTAATCCTGTTACCACACACAAAAAAGTGAAAATATAGCTTCCTCTACTTATTCATAACATTGATTTGGTTTACTTTAATAATACTTTTTACAGAAAAGGAGATTCCCCCCCCCCCCCCAAAAAAAAAAGGCTATTCAGGGCATTTGAAGATTCTTGCGGGGTAGAGATGCTGCCTGTGACAATCCATCATGGGGTTTTCAAGAAAAAAATCCAAAAAACTGAGAAGACATAGAACGCAAAAGGCAAGAATGAATGATCGCAATGGTCCACTTGAGTAACATATCTCGATTATAGATGGTATCAAAAATTGCACTATATAGTCTTATCAAATTTTCCGCAACCCACTAAACGGTGGCTACGTTATAGTAACTGATAAAACTGCGTTTATGTGCAATGATAAGCCTTAATACGTATAATATACTTCACGGATATCACATGCTGAAAATCTAGATGAATCAATAACCTGAAAATACATATATTATGGATTAATCCATTAATGAAACTTACATATTCTGTTGAGGAATCACTCTGTCTTTCAGAATTGCATATAAGTTTACGTGATCAGGAGAATGCGCGCAACTTCATCATATCGTATCTTGCTTGAATACCTGAAAAGGAAAATCAAGTGTCATGAGTTCAAGGCCACTGCTCATGCGTGTGTAATAATTTTGCTTAAGAGCTGACTTATGTAAATGTGACTACATAACTCTCTCCATGGCAGCTTAATGTATAGTTCAATTCTTATGCACTGCCTTGCTGCATACAGGGTGTACTTAAGTCCACCACTAACACTACCTGACTACAGAGAATTATCCCAGCATAAAAATGAGCGTGCAATGTTTGCCAATATAAGTTTAGTTAGTACACTGGTCTATTTATCTATATATAAGTTTATCAACAATTATTCATCAACTTTCATTCCTTTTATTCGTTATTAATCAAGTGTGGTATGGCACGACGCGATGTATTATCCTTGGGGATGTGTGTGTGTGTGGGGGGGGGGGGGAGGGGGCGTAAAGGTTATCTAAAGGATACACTTCCTATAGGAATATCCGATTCCACGTTTTCTGAACTATTTTGTTTTGTTGTTGATCGGTAAATATAAATAATTATTTGAAATTTGTGATGATGTATGTGTTCACTGTATTGTGAGTATAAATTATGCTTGTATATGATTGTGTATGTAGTGAAAATTGTATCATTTATAATGTGTACATGTACATGAATATAGACAGTTTATGCATGTTGTAGATATTCCTATGTGCACGCCCATATACCAACAAAAAGAATTTCCTAAATGAACAATAAATGAATCGGAAATCGGAAATCAGAAATCGGAAATCGGAATGCCATGACGTCTTTAGCAAGACATTTAGCGTTAAAGCTGATCTAATTCCACAGAATGGCTACGAAACAAAACAAAAGAAAAAAGAAAAAAGCACGCATAAAACCAGCCAATTTTAACAGAACTCTAAAATGAACATTTCACTATTACTGCCTACAAGCCTACATTATAAGACAAGGCTATACAACCAAAAACATAACAGATACAAGAAATTTGATGAAGGGTAATATCGAGAGTAAGGCCTTGGTCGAGAACATTGTGGATATTTCAAATCATGCTTTACGATGATATTTTAACTCACCATTTTCCACGAAGTAAGAATCTGCGGGGTCTTGATATTATGAAGTGAACAAAATAATGTTGAAGTCAGAGTTGCAGTAAGCCGCTACGAAAAGCCTCAGAAGAGCTGATCTGCTGTGGAAATGGAATTTGCGCTGGATGCTCAGCTCAAACACGCATGTACGAGCTGTACAATGAGCCATCTGGGAGTCAACTTATGTGCACATAAAGTTCGCACGACTCAACAATTCATTGAATTCCTAAATCATGTTCAAGAAAAGAATGAACATGCCCACGCCAGGTGACCAAACGACTGGGTCCGTGAATTGACACTTAAGGAAACATCCATGTCATTTATTTTGCATCGAATGTATTCTATGGATTAATAGGCGTTTAAAAAAAACATTTTCCACTTTTGATTCTTAATAATTCAGTAACTATATATCAGATAACACTGTCATTGATATGGGTGATAGTTGTATAGTGTACAATTTTGTTGGAGGTGGTTTAAAACATAAATCAGTTTCATGAAATCCATGATCAATTTCACAGGTAGGTTACAGATTTTACTCTATTTCCAACCCTCTGTACAAAACTTTCACTTTGCACAGGGGTCAATGGGTGTGTATGGGATGTATGTGGTTAACACCCTGACAATGGTGTTGAACAATGGCCAGGGTTTGAATGCTTTATTATTTATTAATGAGAAATTCCACTATCACAGGTAGTCTTTATTCATTCTAAAATGTGGTGTTTGCAAGCACATGGAAACATGTGCTTACATTTTTCATGTACATGCATTTTACCCTTAGGCTTTATCGTGCATGAATCCATGAAAAAAAAGGGGGGAAAAATCAACCCTTTAAAAAAATCGTGTAGTTTGCGTCCTTATATATCCACGATTTTGCTCTCTAAATGATTTCATTTTATCATTTCATTTATTTTCACTTAATAAATTATGCATACATAAAATGTGACAATGGTATGACAAGTATAAAATGACAATGTGACAAACAAACAAACAAAGCAAACAAACAGCAAAAGATATCAAGTGAAGGGGTGAGTGAGAAGGCAATTGGCCTTATTCAAAACTAATCCCGGAAAAGTAAATATATTGTATATACAGAGAAAAACATTGGCACACACACACACACACATACACACACATGCATACACGGACAAAAACATGGACCAGCGTACATTAACAATACGCAAGATGTCATTTTCACAAACACACCCTATCTTGCTAGTCTCTTATAAATTCGTAAAATGATATTGGTAACTTCCAGAAAACCTTTCAAGTAAAATACGCTTGAAAGCTTTCTTAAAACTTTGTACCGTTTTCTTACACTTCACATCAGAGTGGATGGAATTCCAGATTTGAGGGCCTAGTAAAAATATTGACCTTTTTTTTTTCTGCTGTCCCGAGATCGAGTCGCAACGAAAATCTTTAGCGTGTAGTAAGGTTTTGACTCCATCATAGCACAGTAAGCATGCAGGGAATGCTGTGACATATTCCATTTTGATTGGTCAATACCAGACGAGCAGTCGGGTATTCGTCGTTAGCTTGTTCGCAGACCCTTCCAGCAAAGACTCAACTTCATTTAAAAATGCTCTGATGAATGATTATGAAATTATGGGAGAACATTAAGTTTTATGATGTCTTTAAAAAAAAAAAGGAAATAGTAGCACCACGACGGTATGCAATATTGTACTCAAGTGTCGATCAACATCATATATAGGTCTTTCTTTGAGACTAGTTATGGGCTCAATATTGTACCTTAGCAAGAATGAACCACAAACAGGAAGATATGTCTTTGTAATGGTAATTGCGTTTCGACATCCCAACCAATAAGAGATAGGTTAGGTGAATGTTAAAGACACGGGGATACACGAATAGAAATTGCGCAAAAAAATGAAATAAAACGAACATTATTCTAATAGGCATGCCTGGGCAGTAATCTGATGTATCTATTGATAAAGAATTTTATTTGAAGATTCATATCAGTTTGCTTTGTCAGAATCATGAGGAAAAATTAGTGATAAAATAAACCGGCTATCCAGGGTACAGTTTAAACACTTTCACATGAAACAGCTCTGACTAAAGGCCGTGTCACACCAGCCTTGCGTGCGACTTGCAAAGAACAATTTTGACTACCCGGAGATCCCCGTAGATGATCCGTACATGACAGTACCTAGCATGTATCTCAAAAGTAGTCGCCCGGAGGTGCGCACGCATATTTTTTTTACCCGCAACCGTGTTTAGGCCCTGTGACACCTTTCTGGGCAAGCTACTCGGGCTTGTTACGTGTAGGGATTTTCTAGCCTACCGGACATTCCTGAGGGCGGAAAAGGATTTGCGCGAGTCGGCGCATGTGTCTTACTTGCTGGACGCGTTATACTTGCGTGTATACTGTGTGACCTTTGTACCAGTCGCGTGGGGGCTGACAACTCAGTGAAGGAATTCCTCTCATGGCATGGCTGAAATCTCACAGAATTTCATTATCTTGGCTGCATACGGGACTGCGAAGTACCTGTGTGGAAATTGCCTGGGAAGTACCGCCGCTAAGGGTCTCCTACTGGCGTTCTGCGTGGACCTCTACGGGTATTCCCGCGACTCACCCGGAAAAAGTTTTGGTCATGCTCAAAACTTGGCTGCGGTTAAATCAGAATTGCGTGAGCACCTCCGGGCAACTACGCGCTAGATACTGTCAGGTGCGGACCAACTGCGGAGAGCTCCGGGGAGTAAATTTGTTTCCCCGCAAATCAAGCCGCAGAAGTTCCCCCATACGGTATGACAAGGCATGAATGAAAATTGCAAACATTCTTGTTCGCCCGCTTAAAATCTTCTACGTACTGGAAACTACCTCCTCGCCACAAGCCCGCGTAGCTTGCCCGGAATGGTGTGACACAGCCTTAAGATTAACACTTTTGCACAATAATATTTCTGTTCAGAATTGACTTTTGCTTTATATGTTTTTATCTTAAAGTATAGGATTTCATTTCATTTAATAGATAAACAAGCAAAATATAGCCAAAATTATGTTAGCGTCCAAAATGAATCTTTAGATTGCTCAGCGAGACGGCGGCATCGAATCCCGATCAGCGAAGGCACAAATGCACCTGTGGAATTGTTTTGTACAGCAATAGAAATCTGACGACTATTTGAATAATTACAGCCAGTTGGAACTTAATCTGTTAAACCTCCTAGGTTATTTGTACAATGTGATTGGTCAATACCAGACCAGCAATCAGGTATTCTACGTTAGTTTTTTTTTTTAGTAGACCCCTTTCATCATGGACTCAACTTAATTTGAAAATATACTCTCGATGAATGATTATAGAATATGAAAGAAAATTAAGTTTCCTGACATCAAAAATCAGCACAAGGATATGTAATATTGCATTTTAGTGTCGAGCAACACCATAGGAGGTCTTTGTTTTGAGACTAGTTTGGGGCGCAATATTGCACCGTCAATGACCGTGGCAAGATCGAACCCCAAATGAACCATATAAGAAGCAAAATTCCACCATTTTCGCAAATCGTGTAATTTGCACCCATTTCCGCGACTTCGAACCCTTCTAGCTCCCTTATTGAACCTTTTTTTCTTAGTGTGTGCTTTTTAGACAACAATGTAAAGAAAATTCAAAATAAGTTCACGTTCTATAGCATAATGGAAAAAACAACAACACTTGACTTATCTCTCTCAGAAGGCAGGGGGAATTATATTACCGTTATGTCAGTAACAAGTAGAATACGTACTTTTCATAAAGAATGAAATTTGTAGAATTAACCTTGTTTATATTCAAGTCCAAAATTACGTCATGAAATGTAGTAGTCTCCTTGTCCGGCGGTGACGGCAACGATTGCCCGCTTTTTCTCAAACTTTTACTGATGTGTTCTACTAGTATTGCAGCTTTCACTCAATCCACATTTATATTTGGGCTTTGGTTTCCCTTGAGGACCTCGTCATCTAAGCTGTTTATATTCATTTGCTAGATTTATATTCCATTTTATCTTATATTATAATTCATTCGTAATATCATATTCATGAAAATATTTCCCGTATAGACGTATGAGACCTGTTTAAAGTGAAGATTATTCATGGGCGTCACCAGGGGGGTGCGTTGGGTGCGAACGCACCCCCCTTCAGATCCTTAGAAAAAAAAAATCAGTCTGCGAGCGACCTCCACGCCGTACGCTAAATAATTATTCTTTTCTATTTTTTTTTCTTCATATTTTGCACCAGAGACAAGAAAAAAAAAAAAAAAAAAAAAAAAGAATCGTCGGCAAAAACAATTCGCACCCCTGGTTCTGGCAGCACTGATTTTATACATATCTACTAGTATTCTACAGTGTTTACTATTTATCGACCGTACTGTACATCCGTACCATACGGAGCACTTATACACGTTTGCATGTACGTGTGCTACTTACAAGTATGTATAGGGTCTATGTACGTTACTTCTGACCAATCCATATTGCCAGCCCAAGAGCGAGCCTTAGCCTCATTAAAAAAAAAAAAAATGAAAAAAAAATGGAGGGGTATAAGCATATCATTTTGCCCACCCCCCCCCCCCTTCCATAATTCCAGAGACGGGAAGATTTTCTTATCTTTTTTTTTTTTTGACAGAAAAACAAAAAGTTACCACCATAAAAATATTGGAGGGGCAAGCATATTTTAATTCCCCCCCCCATAATTGATTATTCCCGAAATGAGAAGATTTTCTTGCTTTTGAAAGAAAACAATAATGTTGCCCCCATGAAAATATTGGAAGGCAAGCGCACCATTTGCCCCACCCCACATAATCATAATTCCCGCGATGAAAAGATTTTCTTGCTTTTTTTGTTAGAATTCAAGAAATCACCCAAAAGCAGTGGCGTAACTACGGAGGGGGGGGGGGGGTGCGCCCCCTTCCCAATCCGCTGCTTAAAAAAAAAAGACTGACCGAAATAGTAATTCAAGTGTTAGTAAACTGCTTTTGAATGAAAGGGTGATCAAGAAATAAGATATTTTTCTATGATTTCTTTTAACCATAATTAAATAGGTATATAGTGTGAAACATTGTTCAAAATTAAAGCCCGGACTCGACAGAAGATTGTGATTCAGCGTGATTCCTGGTTGGCAGTCTGCATATAAGCAGAATGTGCGCAGTATACTCAGTACATCCGAACGAAGAGTCGCTACAGTGTTGCGCAATGTGATGTAGAATGTACACCTTTGTACCTTACGCTTCGTTATATCAAAGCTAGATCATTGATTTTGCAGTGTTACTTTACATACTAGTCTATATATAAAAATGTCTTGCATTGCCAATAAAAAGACTTGACCTGGGCTAATTCCTAACTTTTCCATGTATATAATACACACACACACAAACAAACACGCACAATTAGTTTAGGGGATGCTCTAAAGTGCAGATTTTTGGACATCCTTCCCGCTCGCATTTAGTCGTAATGCCATTTTTCCTGAAGTTGCTGCCAGTAATTGCCGGCAGTTGCATCTGGTGCGCCCCCCCCCCCCTTAATTTCCAAAGCGAAAAAAATATAGCTACAATCGGCAGTTTTGGGGACTGTGAGAATGCCAAAATTTTCAAGCTCGCTCGCTCCGCTCGTTCGCATTTAAATTCTCCTGATATTGCTGCCAGTAATTGCCAGCAGTTGCGCCAGGTAGGCCTACGCCCCCTTAATTTCGAAAGCAAAAAAGCTATAGCTTCAAATGGCAGTTTTTGGACTGTAAAATGTCAAAATTTTCAAGCTCGCTCGCATTTAATCTTTATGCCATTCTTCTGATGTTACTACCAGTAATTGTCAGCAGTTGCGCCCGGTGCGCCCCCCCCCTTAATTTCCAAAGCGAAAAAATGTAGCTACAAACGGCAGTTTTTCTTACTGTAAAATGTCAAAATTTTCAAGCTCGCTCTCTTCGCTCGCTCGCATTTAATCGTTATGCAATTCACCTGATGTTGCTGCCAGTAATCGCCTGCAGTTGCGCCCGGTGCGCTCCCCCCTCAATTTCCAAAGCGAAAAAATATGGCTAAGAACGGCAGTTTTTGGACTGTAAAACGTAAAATTTTCAAGCTCGCTGTCTTCGCTCGCTCACATTATTTTAATCGTTATACAGTTCACCTGATGTTGGTGCCAGTAATTGCCAGCAGTTCCGCCCGGTGCGCCCCCCCCCCCCCCGTAATTTCCAAAGCAAAAAAATATGGCTACAAACGGCAGTTTTTTGACTGTAAAATGTCAAAATTTTCAAGCTCGCTCGCTCGCTCGCACTTAATTGTTAAGCAATTCTCCTGATGTTGCTGCCAGTAATTACCGGCAGTTGCGCCCGTTGCGCCCCCACCCCTCCTTTATTTCCAAAGCGAAAAAATATGGCTCCAAATGGCAGTTTTGGGACTGTAAAATGTCAAAATTTCAAAGCTCGCTCTCTTCGCTCGCTCGCATTTAATTATTATGCCAATCACCTGATGTTGCTGCCAGTAATTGTGCGCAGTTGCGCACGGTGCGCCCCCCCCCCTTCATTTACAAAGCAAAAAAATATGGCTACAAACGGCAGTTTTTGGACTGTAAAATGTCAAAATTTTCAAGCTCGCTCGCTCCGCTCGCTCGCATGTAGTCGTTATGCCATTCTCCTGATATCGCCAGTAATTTGTCGTATCACACCGTCATTCCATATCCATTTATAGGGGGTACAACCCCCTCCGGCACTTCCACACCCTTGCTCGCTCCCTCGCATACTGACCCCCCCCCCCCCCCCCTTCCCCAAGATGAAATCCTAGCTACGCCGGATATGCCCTTTCCCCGCTTGGTTTCCCTCAAAAAACAGTAAAAGTCTAGGGATTGAGAGCTTCCTATATTCCAAATGTCTGTCCAAAAAAATCTCGTAAACATTTACTATCAAAAACGCAACCCCCCTTGAAAAAAAAAGCTGGTGGACGCCCCCTGTTATTGGATTACGTTTTGTCAGATAAACATGGGATCAAATTACATCGACACAAAAAATCTACTTAAACAAAAACTCCATTATCAATAGGGGCTAGGTAAGGCAATAGTCTGTTTGTGCTTACTATTAGCACAAGTAAAAACAACCTCTTCTGTCACGTTTTTAAACCTCCCATTTAGAATTATTAAGCCAAAACGTTTTTTACCTGATATATCGATTACACGATTACAATCAAACCATCTTCATTACTCATTCAAAGGGTTTACGCCTAAATAGAAAAGTCTCTCCTATCTATTGTGTCCTTGATTTTACTGTTTTTAAACAGGACATTTGATAACATATCAGAGCTTTATTCTTCATGTTCATAAAGCATTCTTCTTCATGTTTGATTTTCCAATACTAGCGTTTAATATCCCTTATCAATTTTGCAGGCAATGTATAGCGTTGATTCTCTGTCTAACCCTCCAATTCCATGAACTCCGCCATACTGAATATTTTTTTTTTTTTTACTTGATGTAGGCCTAGCATGTTTTCTTATACGTTTTACTGATATACGTTTTGGATGCTATTATATAAAATAAGGGCAGTTTTGGATGCCATGAAAGCTGCGCGCGGCGCGGGGCAAATCATTGAATTTTACGTCTGCGATTTTCAACCAATCAGAGCCGAGGATTCATCAAAAATATGAGGTATGTAGGCCCTTATCTGCAAGAATACATGGAAGGTGAAACTTGCGATACTCAGGTGAGCGCGGAGACTGAATGGTCCTCTTGTAGATTCATAGATTTAGATATTTTATATTAGCTGTATGACAGTACGTGCAAATAGATGGCATCTTTATCCTATTGTTTGTTGGATCATATTACATTATGAGCCCAAGTATTGCTTCAGGGTGAAGCTGAAAACGCTTGCATTGGTATTATTGACGTAAGTTTTATATATATATATATATATATATATAATATATATATATATATATGTATATATACCATTATCATATTTTTTTATCGTTTATTATTGTTATTATTATTATTATTATTATAAACAATAAAGGTGTATCCTGAGATGACAACTACGATCTTAGCATTTCTATTACTATAGGTTTTCCCCGGCCAATTTTCGCACTTTTTGTCAGTCCAAATTTCCTTATTGCTGCATTTCAATTTAGCAAAAATTTTAGCGTAGTCTATGTGACATGTTTCGGTATTTTCAATTTTTATGATCTCTTCATTCAAATTCATTTTGGGAGCATTCAAAATTACCTTTAACCTTATTCTAGTCAACGCTTTTTTCAATTTAAATTCTTAAAAAACAAGCACCATTTTCGTTATTCGTTCATTCTATTTAGAATGGTATAGTCACGTGATCACGGACATGCTGCACTCGTTCATTCGAATTCATTTTTGGGGCATCCAATTTAACATCTTTTTGCAATCAATGTAGCACACATGTTTTATGCTCTAGTTTCTTTCTTTATTTTATAAAAGATAGTTTATTGTTTCTATAACCATCATTACACTTCATATTTTTCGTATTTATTTTGGAGATTTTTGGCAACAGTTTTTTTTTTTTTTCATTGTGGCCTATTGAGTCCTCCCAGTCCGAAGATAGTGCATGTGGCCACAATTTATCTGGCCGTTGAGTGCTTTTTATTCCGAGTGTGTCGGCCAGCTCTAGGAAGTCAAGGTTTATGATCATCAAATGTTTCCTATGATTATTTCTCTGTCTTCTTGAAATACACGTCTGTATCTAAGTTGTCATGACTGTAAGAAGATGAAGTTAATCTGTAGTATTGATACATGTAGGCCTATATGTATGAAAGAAAAGGGGAGTCACAGAAACAACAAAACTCGAGTTTATATCGGGTAAAAAAAAATGATACTTTTTACAGCTTAACAGTGTGTGGATGGGGAAAAAAAAAGTCTCATAGAAAATGCATATATTTAAAATGTTTCTCACCTTTTTCAAAAAGAGAAATAACATGACGTTGATTTGAATGAAAAATGTTGGGAATTTGACTTCCCATTCGCAAAATTGAATGACTCAAGTATATACCCTTTTCGGCGAATGGTGGCGAATTTGAATGAACGTAGAGTGCCAGCCAATTTTGAATGCCCTTTTTTTACGAATTTTGAAAGCCACATGTGCAAAATTTTCATTGATCGAAATGCTAAATTGAACGCTCAAGTTGCAATTTTTAAATGACAAGTATTACTGTGCGATAAGGAGGGGTTTTTTGCTAAATTGAATGAACCTTCTATAAAAATGGACTGACAAAAAGTGCAAAAATCGGCCGGAAAAAACCTATATCACTGTCAGCTACAGCATTATCACCACTGTCATTTATCTTTTATTCTTTTTATTACTTATGCAACAAAGATTACAAACATTTTTGAGAATGGGGGATTGAAAGAGGACAATGTTTACCGCCTAGTGAAAAGCCTGTAGATTGATTTTCATCGACATCCCTCAATCACTTTAATGTGTGGAAATACTGCGCATCAAAATTTGTTGCACAGTAAACTAGGGTAGCTTATAAATTAAGTGTCCGTTTTATTATCGTGTATCAGGTTTTTGTATGTCGTCTGCTTCACTCCAGATGTGCTGCAGTTTTCAATTTCTCTTCAGGTTCATAATTATCAACGTGTATATATATATATAGCAAAGCACTCGTAAAATGTGCATGTATCCCCTTGGTTAGGACTGCATAGCCTGGCATGGGTCCAGGGGCAAACTTATGCCAGATAAACATAGTCTCCTCCCGCGTGAGGTGCACCCTGATGATTCAGTCGTGAAAAATCACCATCGGTGCTGCTAAACTGCGAGACCTATGTGCAGCAAAAATGTATCGGAGTAGACCAATATATTATGGATAGAACGAAGAGATGGAGGGAGAGCGAGAGGGAGGGAGGGGGGAGGGAAGGAGAGGAATGTCAAGATTCTCAAAAACGCCGCCACCACACAGCCGTCCCCTCGGCCTCCCGTCGCGAAGGGAGCAAGAGAAACAGGACATGGCATGCATACCCACAGCGGTGTACATCCACTCTCAACATCCACGTTTACTTCGCATATGTGGTACTACAATTTCATGCCTCCTCCCTGAAAACGTTTTTCTTTTTTCTTTCTTTTTTTTCATCACGGTAAGAGATGGAATCGGTAGATCGGGTAAGGTTTTCTCTCAGTTTTAAATATAATACTAGTATGTATACCGGGTGTCCCAAAAAAAGGCGGAACGGTGGATTTTTCAGTACCTTGCGTTCTAAACGTGATATATTTTTTTGACATCATTAGAAAGAGCATCTTCCGCAGAAGACCATGACACCAAAATCATTAAATTTGGTTGAGCACTTTTTTATTCTACGCCAATTTCTGTAAATGCAGTCATTTTCAATTTTTTTGCAACTTATGAGATAATAATTTGGGTGCGACACGCGTTTCCATACGGTGAATATTGTGTAAGCTCGTTGATCCATGTAAAACAAAATATAACGCTTTTCATATTGAGAGCGCGCACGCACGCACACACACACACACACACACACACACACACACACTGTTTTTTTTCCAGGCCCGTGGCCCAATGTGAAAGCTGTATCTTTTGTTGACGTGGATCACCGAGCTTACACAATATTCACCGTATGGATCGCGTGTCGCACTCAAATTATTATCTCATAAGTCCGCAAAAAATCCGGCGAAATTTGACAA
Organism: Diadema antillarum; assembly: GCF_040938485.1. NCBI lineage: Eukaryota > Metazoa > Echinodermata > Echinoidea > Diadematoida > Diadematidae > Diadema > Diadema antillarum. The sequence continues at coordinate 22,288 of NW_027271796.1, forward strand.
TGACTGCATTTTTCAGAAATTGGCGTAGAATAAAAAAGTACTGAACCAAATTAAATGATTTTTGGTATCATAGTCTTCTGCGGAAGATGCTCTTTCTAATGATGTCAAAAAGATATACAACTTTTAGGCCGCAAGGTACTGAAAAATCCACCGTTTCCGCTTTTTTTTGGGGGGGGGGGGGGGGCACCCGGCTATAATACACATACACACTCAGCAAAAAAAAGAAGGTAAACACTTTTTTCGAGTTTCATATCTTTCACAGAAAAACTTTAATGAAAAATCAATGTATTATATACCATATTAAGCTAATCTAATTGGCTATCAACTTAGTAGGTTGATATGAAGGACAATTTTTACACATGAGTGAACACATTCGTTGTTTGTCCTCCAAAGCACAAAAAGTAAAAAACTGCAAAAGACTTGCATGTTTGTCTTTCATTTGCATATGCCCTTCAAGATAACAATGATAACAAAAAAACCAGTTTTAAGACAATGAGAGGACATGAATGAAAATAGCATAAAACATTAGTTTTTAATTCTCTTTGTCTCTTTATAACCTCGAAACAAAAATCAAAGTGGGAAAACTAAACGGGAAAAAAGAAGAATTTTTCAGTCTAATCAATCTTCAAATGACACAGGGAGTAAAGGCATAGAGATTATTATGAAAATGAAACAGAAATATATTCATTTCATTCATTTCATTTAGTAATTTTAAGAATTCATTAGACAAAATTCCAGAAACCAAAATATTATCTACAATTTTTGCTAATTTGAAAAACCATTTTCAAATTTTGTACCATTTTTTGTTAATATTGCTTCTTCTCTCATATCATTTGAATTTGGATTTGACAGAAGAGTTTTTCATTTTCCTCCACTTTTTTTAGCCTTAATTGATGTTTTTGGGCTTCAATTATAGAGGTCATATAGTTTTTATTTTTTGCAAACTAAATTCATGTTTTTTTACTGTGTTAAGTTTGTCTTTTTGTTCTTATTGTTTACATGGAAGGTCACTTGCGCATGAATGATAACTTGTTTCGTTTTTTGAAATTTTGTTTTTACTATATTGCTTTGAAAAAAGAAAAAACAAAAATTGTTTCATTCATGCGTAAAGTTTTCCCTTTTTTATTAACCTTCCAGGTCGAAAGCCAAAATAAATTACCTTTCATATAGTATATGCATTAACTTAAATGTTCTATGAAAAAATACAAACTTGAAAAAAGTGTTTTACTTTTCTTGATTTGATTTGTGTATATATATACGTATACAATATATATATATATATATATATATATATATATATATATACATGTATATATCCGTTGGGTTATTATGTCCGTCGGGAGTTTTGTTGAGGATTTATGAATATAATAATATGTATATAATAAAATATATGCAGTATATTGTAACAAAATACCCTCTGAAAATCACGCCGCGCGTATACATGTATGATATATATACATATATATATATACATACATATATGTGTGTGTGCGTGTGTGTGTGGTGTGTGTGTTTTTGCATGGGCAGATACGATTTTGCGTTTCGTTTATTTCAAAGGGCGTCTTGCCTTAGGCAATGTGAAATTTTGTAAACATAATGGAAAACAAAAATAAGAATTCGCATTTAACTTTGCTTTTCTTTTAATGTTCGGGGATTGAGAGATAGAAACTAAGAGGAAACAGGGTTTTTTTGCATGGTGCAGAAGTCAAGGTTGTGGCTTTTTTTTTTTCCCATCAAAAAAACTTATAGCGCGGGTGAGATTGAAGAAAGATGGAGTGCAGAATGGGATGGCTCAATGTATTTTCGCTCATGGATCAAAATCACATAGAGGTGTTGTAGTTTTTTGCTGTTCTCCCATATTAAAGTTTATATGTGTTAAGGCAGATATATAACGTTCAAAGTAGAATCAGGGAAAGAGAAAATTATGACTAGTATGTTAGGATATTGTTGTTTTGATTTGATTTGATATGATTGATTTATTCTCTGTATGCCATTTTTTCAAATACATCAACTTTCTGCAATTTCATTCACAAAGTACAGAATACCGGTAGTATACTTTCAACAATTTTCATCATTTTCATCAATCATACAATACATCTGTAGTATAATTACATGAGTAACATGTTAATAATTTGCATACAGAACACTTGCCAATAATAAGCACAACGCTTGACTGTTTGGCAACCGATAAAAAATAGCATTACAATGAAGAAAAACAAAAGGGTCCAACATGATGCTCGTGGAATAAGGGTTAGAGAGAGAGAGAGAGAGAGAGAAGAATGGAAGGGGAGGAGATGATAAAAACCTCCCGATACTAGTCTCGCCAGATCAACTCGACATACCTCTATACCTAGACACATACATACATGCACATACTGTATTTATACTGATAGATTACAGTGATGTATTCACATGATAAGTGTTGCTTTTGTCTTGTAAAATTTACATTAAATGAGAAAGAGAGAAAAAGAGAAGAAGAAGACAAAAAGCAATCATCTATATACACAGCATAAATTTCTACGTGCCCTTTCAGGGCCTGACGTTATAGTGAACCATGATTTGCCCGACATAACATGAATAATGAACAACAGAGAAGGAATGAATCCCAGTGGATCAGAGGAGGACAGTATACTACAGGTGCATCCGCACGTGCAGAGACTCAGAAAGAAACATAATTGATACAACAATGAACAAAGAATGAGTCATCAAGACCTAGTGTTTCTACAGAAAATATCACCGGTACTGTGAAATCAACATTTTCTTTACTGCTTTTTTGAATGAATAGATAGACTTAATGTTACGTCATTCAAGTGGAAGTCTATTCCAAATATCTGGGCCAGTATGTCTTACGGATTTGTGTGCTAGGAGTGTTTTGGGGTTATTCAAGTGTACATCAATTGCTTGCCTTGTTGGATAGGAATGGATTTCTGAGTTCAGCTGGAACATATCGATAAATGAAGAAGGTAATAAGTTGGTATTACAGCGGAACATCAAAAGTGCATTTTGTAAAGTGTGGATGTCGTTTACCTTTAAGATCTTAAAGCAGAAGAAAAGGGGATCTGTGTGATCATTATAACCAGCATTTGCACATATACGAATAACTTTCTTTTGCAATTTTGATATAGTATTGTTAGCAGACACCGAGTTTGCCCATAGCATATTACAATAAGAAATGTATGGTAGGATGAGTGCATTATAAAGCATAATCAAAATATCAAAAGATGAACAATGTTTGAGTTTACATAATATTCCAACATTACGAGCATTTTCTAACTAGAGATAAAGAAAAGATACAATTAGATTCTTTAGAAAGATTGGGTTCTCAGATTTCCAAATTGTATGAGCACATTTTCACAGTTTGTAATTTTACGGGGTGATTTTAACATACTTACGAATGGAAAGTTAGATTATATGGGATCAAGAGATATTTTGAAAACTAAATATAATGAGAAATTTGAATATTTTTGTAATAAGGATGTGTAGAGGAATCAGAAAAATCCCGTTAAAGGGGAATTTACTTTTTTGGTAAAAGTTGTCAAATTATTGTTCAAAGTCGTTTGGATTATTGGCTTTGCTCCTGTAGCATGCTTGAATTGGTCACCAATTAGTGTGATATTCTCACGTCGATTACACCTGATCATTCCTGTATGTGGTCGCACTTTAAGAATTTAGCAAAAAAAGTGTTTTCATTTGTTAAATCTTAGTGGAAATTTAATTTGTCAAAATGTTGACTGAGAAAATAGTTGAATGAAAAAACTATAGATTTTAGAAATTGATAAATTGCTTTTTTTATTGTTTAAAGATGAATATGAGAAATATCATGATTAGTTACTCGAAGGAAAAGGCAAAGCAAAGGAGGAAAGAAATTTTAAAAAGGGTGGATTCGGAGATTGGTTTATTAGAGACTCAAGTGTTGAATTCATCATCAAATTTTATGTCGGATGAAATTGATGATGAAAATGTATTATTAAACAAATTATATGACTACTCACGTCAAGGTCAGAGGGTGCGATCAAGAGCGAAATGGTTTAGAGGAGAAAACAAAACGCAATATTTCGAATAGAAAACTAATAAGAGGAAAAGATTGTTTTTGTAATTGTCATTAAAGAAGTATAAGTGATCATAATTGGAATTAGTAACAGATACAAATGACGTATTGAAAATTATTAGATTATCTTATGAGAAATTGTATAAGGATTTTGATTTACCAGAACACCTCTCTCATGGTGATCAGGTTGAGATGGCAAATTATTTTAATCAATATTTTGTTGATAAAATCGTGGAAATCCAACAGTGCTGCCCAACTTAATTGTGACCAGCCAATGACATTGTCTGTGAAATCAAGTCAGAATTGAGCGAATTTCAGTCCGTCACTGTTAATGAGATAGAAAAGCTTATTAAGAACTCACCAAACAAATCATGTGAACTGGATCCAATCCCAACAGATTTGGTAATAAGTGTAGCACAGTTATCACAAGAAACATGCTGGCCTGAGATCAGGTTTAGTTCCACAGGACTGGTGTGTAAAAGAGCTGCTATTCATCCCACTTTGAAAAAAAAAAAATCCACAGGCTTAGATCAGGAGTGCCTAAAAATTACCGCCCAATTTCAAATTTATCCTTTTTGAGTAAATTGCATGAGAATTCTCACAATTGACAACACAAATTATCGCAAGATAATGAATTGTTTGATTCATTTCAGTCTGCTTACAAGCCTGGCCATATATAGTGTGGAAACACTGTTAGTCAACTTAACAGGTAATGGGTTCAGAGAATTAGATGGTGGTAACATCACTGCTCTTATCATCCTTGTATGAGCTTAGCTTTTGACACAGTCTATCACACTATTCATAAGGAAATGTTTGTCTAAATCTGCAGCTGAGATGCTTACTCATGCTTTGATTTCTTCTCGGTTGGATTTTTCTAATTCATTGTTGTGTAATCTTTAAAAAAAATGTCACAAAACTTCAATGGTTGCAAAATTCTGCCGCCCGGTTGTTAACTTTTACTAATAAGTTTGATTCCATATCACCAATTCTCCGTTCTTTGCATTGGCTGCTTGTTGAAAAAAAAGGATTATTTTCAAGATTCTGTTATTAGTACATCATTCAGTTCATTTCCCCCCCCCCCCCTATACCTATGTGACTCTATTCCCAAATAAAATCCGACACTAAGTCTACATTCATCATCAAATGCATTGTTACTCCAAATACCCAGAGTAAAACATGGATGGGGGAGGGGGGGGGGGGTCGTGCTTTCTCCGTTATGGGACCAAAATTGTGGAATCAGTTCCCTATTCAGTTTAAGCCACGGTCACAAAGGTTCGTACGAACGATGCGTTCGTACGAATGTCACTGTTCCTACGAATTCTGGAGTTCGTAGAGATTCGTAAATGGGGCACAGATTCTTACGGCCTTCTTGTGAATTTCGTACGAACACTGTTTAATTCGCAAGAACAACTTAAGACCCTTTTGAGAAACGAAATGATTTTCAGTTATACAATGGCCCTAGAATTCGTACGTTTTTCGTAAGAATGCCTTGAGTTATTCTTTCGTCAGACTTACGGCCATCTTACGACTTCTTTTTGTCGTCAGGTGGTCGTACGTGAAACTCACGGCACTCTCAAGTCATTCGTAAGAAGATTTTAAGAATTTTTTTGTATATTTTGTCGGGTCGTCCTCTTCCTCGTAATCTTCCACCGCCTTCTCCCTGTCACTTTGGATGTCCATCATCTCTTGAGATTGTTGCTCCAACTCTCCCCCTCTCGCTCCTTCCTCCTCATCTCCCTCCTTTATTTTCTTTCCCTTCCCCCTTTTCCCTTTGATTGCCTTACCTTTTGGTCCCACATTTAATAAAGATTGGTCGAACACCTAGAACAGAGTGAGGATTTGAACTTCGCGCGTTTGGCTCTATACTCCCTGAAACTCAACAGTTGCACAACAGTTGTACCTACGCCTTACGAGTCCTTTATACGAACGCCTTACAAACTCGAAGAGTTGTTCGTAAGAACGCCGTACGAATCTCCGTAAGTCATTCTTACGAAAGACGTAATGTTTCTAGATACTCATTTCACCACAAAACTGATGTTGAGGGTATTTTAAATCAACACAAATCAACATGCATTTGGATTTCAGGGCCCCTTTAATGCGTTCTTACAATCATCGTAAGAATTTAAGGCTTTTAGAATTGTCTCTTGACTCTATACAAAATCTTGCGTAGTTCCGCCTTACGAAGAGAGGGTTTCGTACGAAGTAAAAAAAAAAAAAAAAAATCTTGGACAAGACCATCGACCAGGCTACGAACTTACGAACGGTCTACGAATGGTCTACGAACGCTGGTTTCGTACGGCCTTGTTAAGAAGATCTTACGAAATTGTCTAAAAATCGTTCGTACGGTGTTCGTAGCAATTCTTAATGGTATTTGTGACCGAGCCATAAGGGAACTGTCAGCTACAGAAAATTCAAATTTAAACTTTAAACGTACAAACGTTGTATCTGTTCCTCTCACACTGAGGACTTTCATCGCAATCTTTAATGTTCGGAACAATTGTATTCTTTATTTGGTATGTGTTTGTTTCTTGTTTGACATTTTCTTCTCTGCTGTCATATTTGAACATGTATCAGTCGTGCCAAGTTTTTTCATGTATGCTTTATACTCATTGTAATTTCATTATGACGTAACATTGTACTGTTGCCAGGATGCGCGCTGGGTGTTAGGATGCCTAGCATGGATGCGTTAAAGCGCGCATCCTTAGTAACACGGTTGCAATATATTGTTATGGCTTAATTTTGTTATTGTTCTCTCAGTATCAACACTTGAGAAAGGGCGGCGAGACGCCCGAAAATTTGTGTGAAGAAATAAACCGTTGGTGAATACAGCATGAACTTTGTTGCAGCTTTGTTACTTATATATATATATATATATATATATATATATATATATCTTTCCATCTTTTTGAAGCGTCATAGCACCGAAAGGTGGACCTGTGCATTATACAAGTAGGCCCTAGCCATTATTATTGTTCTTATCATCATTATTATTACATGTATCATGTGTCTAAAGATGAAAGTTTGCTATTCTATGAGGGATGATATTTCGATATTAGGGGAAGAAAGTAGAGATTTTTGTGAGGGTAAAGTTACTAGAAATGCATGTTAGGTTTTAAAATAGATGAAATTCAACAAGTCTCCGGGAAACGACAGATTCACTGTGGAATTTTATGATACTTTTTGGCCAGTTTGGGAGGATATCTTTAGTTAATAGAGTTACTGAATGAAACATAATCATGATGGGGGAGGGGGGTTGTCCATATCCCAGCAGCAGGGTTTTATCACATTAATTGAGAAGGAAGGTAAAGATTGTATATATATTCAACATTACAGGCCCATTACTTTGTTAAATGTTGATCATAAGATTTTGTCAGAAGTTTTTAGCAAAAAGGATGCAAGAAGTGCTACCTGAAGTTAATCATTATGATGAAGTTGCGTATATGACAAAAAAGAATAATATATGACTTTTTGAAACTTTCTTGCTTTTGATTCCGTTGCGCGTGATTTTCTGTTTTAAAGTGTTGGTTTAAGTTTTGTACACAGGTATTGCCAGCTGTGTTGTGAATGGGGATGAACGCAACGTGATATTCTGATATCAGGTGGGGGTGAGGCAGGGTGATCCATTTTCTCCATATCATTTCTTGCTGGCCATGAACATTTTAGCGGGGGTTATTAAAAAGATAAGGACACGAGGGGTGTTCAGATTGGACAGAATGAGATGAAACAAATTTTGTATGCAGAAGATATTTCTTTGTTTGTAAAGAATTAGCATTTTTTTTATGGTTAGGTGGAGAGAGAAGTAGACAGAATATTCATTTGTTTGGGATTCTTGTTCAGGAAAGTTAAATATTGGGGAATTATTTTCTTTGGATGTTAAGGTAAAGGAGAATTTTAAAGTTTAAAATGAAAATGAGTAAGATAAAGATTTTATCAGGATGGCGGAAAGAAAGAGGTTTAACATTAAAGGGGAAAATTCATTTGATGATAACTTTTGCTATATCAAAATTTATTCATGTAACGTCGCTTATAGTTTTCCCTCAATGCTTATATTCAGAAGTGGAAAAAATTTCCTTTGAATTTTTATTGGACAGGAAAGATCGCATGAAGAGAAATATTATGTATCAAGGTTAAGAGTTTGGAGGTTTGAAAGTGATGAATCTTTTGATATTTGTTAAAGCTCAACGGAGCATCACATGGCTAGAACGCCTTTTGTATGGAGAAAATGATGTGGGCTGGAAATTGTATTTTGATATTAGTTTTAAAACTGCGGGGGTATGTTAATATTTTTATGTGATTTTGATTCATCTGTTAGGACAAACAAAGAACCACCCTTTATTTGGAAATTGTGAAAGCCTAGCTGGATCTTGAAAAATGCAGATATTTCGAGAAGGATGCTGTTAATCCAATAATATTTAATGATAAGAATAAACGTATTACAGGTAAGGGTAAGTACGGTACAGTTATTTTAGGGAATGGTCATGTGAAATTAATCAAAGTTCAGGTTTCGGTTCTAAGGCAGAGAAACTGCTGAGAATGAACGATGTTTGAATCGCTTTACCACAAAAGTGGAAAGAATATGCAATATCGGGTACATTTCAGCGAGGAGATTTTACAAACTTTGAGTTACTTTTAAATATGTCTGGGCAAAAGGTAAACCTGCAATTTTTGAAATCTGGAATAAGGAGTATGAGGATATGGTAGAAGGTTTGCAGTCGTCATATGTTTGAAATATCAAGGATGATCACAACATTTATGATTATACAGATAAAGAAATCAAAGTCAGTTTTTTTAATCAAACCGAGGAGCTCGCTCTTATAAAGAAACATTGGGAATTTCAGTTCATGTTGTTGCAAGGTGTAGTTTACACCGAGGAACGTCTTACGAATTTTGGTTTTGTATCAGACAATCTATGTTCCTTTCGTCAACAGGAACCTGAAACTTATTCTTTACACTGTGATATAGTTAACCCTCATGGGAATGTTTAGGTCAGTAGTTTTGAATGATATGAATTAAGACGCGTAAATGGAGAGATGTATTTTGCGGAATTTCTGTTTTTTCAAAGACATTAAAGTGTGTAAATGAAATATATATAAATTTTACATCTAGGACAGATAAAAAGATGCCCACTAAAGAAAAAATACGAAATATTATTGTGGAAATGATAGAAGCGGAAAAGAATTTAGCGATAAAAATTTTGATTGCAACTGATTGACAAATTGCCCTACATCGACGTAAATAAGCACTGAATTGATCAGTGTTTTAGTAGTAGCCATGATAAAAAATCATGGGCATACATACTCGAGCAGGATTCGAACCTACGACCTCCTGAATTCTGAGGTTACATTTACGGTTACAAAAGAGGGAAACTTTACATAATCCACTAAAATGAATCAGTCTGGATTACTGTGTAACTCTGAGTGGAATCATGGCCAAGAGCGCTCCTGATTAAGTAAAGGACACTTTTTTTTTGTCAATGATATGCAAATGATTGGGGTATTTTAACTTCGGTTTAAGGTTCTGGTATTAATTTGTTTGTATTCCGTTTACAGAGCTGGGTTGTCCCTCCCTCTCTTTCATTTTGTTTCCCTCTCTCTGCCTCTCTTTCTCCCTTTCTCTCGATCCATCTTTTCTTTCTTCATGTCTTTTTCTCTCACATTCTTTTCCTCTCTTCTTCCCGACATTATTTTTCTCATGCTCTCCTGTTCGACGAACCTATTTCCATAAGCTTGCACTTCTTGTGGTAGGCTAATGTATGGACATAGAAGCAGTAGGACCTATACCAGTTTGTCATAAAATGCGTTTGGGTACGTGTGTGTGGACGTGCGTGTGTATGTGTGTTCTTTTTTCGCGTGTATTGCTTGTGTGTGTGTGTATATGTGTGCGTGTGTGAGTGTGTGTGTGTGTGTGTGTATGTCGTTTTTGCGTGTAGTGTGTGTGTATGGTGTGTGGGTCTGTGTGTGTGGTGTTTGTGTATAGAAAGTGGGGAGGGGGAGGTCGACAGGTGCAAGGGGGAAGAGAGGATGAGGGGAATTGAAAATTACATGGTTAGGTATAGGGCAGCTGTGGAGAGCCGTGGGGGGATTGGTGTCGTTGGTCAATATAGGCTACCATATGACCACAGTTTGCTTTGCTGTACAATATTGTGTGTGTGTGTGTGTGTGTGTGTGTGTGGGTGGGTGTGTGTGTGTGTGGGTGTGTGTGTGGGTGTCTATGTGTGTGTGTTTTTTTCCATTTTTAGTCATTAATTTTTGATGAATGGAATGCCAACACTATCTTTGATGCCAAGTGACAAATATCCATTTTTTATATCTAAGGAATGACATCACATTTTTATGAAACACTACCAGAAACATAACTTATGCCAGAAACAAGTCGACGGAATGTGTATCTTTAGTTGGTCCGTGAAAGCTCACGGATCACTTTCTGTTTATATACGAATTCTTACGTAGGTACGTGCGCGTACGCAAGCGTCAAAATTTCAACATGCTCCGATCCAGCTAGAAATAATTTTGCATATACATATACTTGTTAGACCATTAAAGCATTCAAAAATTTTGTGCGCACGTACGCTCGCGTGCGAGTCATTCACGCAAATTTGCGCGTCTGTCAGGCATTTTTCTTTCTCTTCACGCAGTTGGTTACTAATTACATAGACAATATATTTCCCCTAAATTTCAAGTCTATCCGACTTAATATGATGTCAAACAAACGGGCCCGTTAAAGTTGAAATTTCTCGCGCGCGTTGATGGCGATACACAGTGCAAACGTGTGAAAACAACTGAATATATCTTAATTCCATCATAGCTCGTTAGGGTGGACGATGAACATCACATTCTTTTTTTCACATAGTCAATTGGTCTACAAGTCTGTAAAGGTATCAAATTCATGAGAGAAATGAAAATATGAAATTTCATAATGACGTCATTAGATTTCAGATTCATTCATTCAAGCGTATCTCTCTTATTCTTCACCAATTTGTACTAAAATTTCAGTATGTTGTAGCTCATTTATTTCTCTATCGAATTTGTGCTTTCTGGTATTATATAATCTCTCTTATTCTTCACCAATTTGTACTAAAATTTCAGTATGTTGTTGTTATAGCTCATTTATTTCTCTATCGAATTTGTGCCTACTGTTATTGTATAATCATTATGACGACATCATCGTGAAAAATCGATTGAAGTTACCCTTGTAAACTTGACATGACTGTGTTCATCGAACTGTAGCTCACGTATCCTTCAGTGGTGCAGGGTGCTAAGCCGGTGAAGTGGTCCACCTATACCTACCCACACAAGAAAGATGCCGACCCCTCGTGGTTCGCCCCAGGTGACTAGCAATAGCCAGCAAACGTTATCAATACAGGGGCGTCACCAGCTTTTTTTCAAGGGGGGTGCGTTTTTACCCTAATGTAGCGAGATTTTTTTTTTGATAGACATTTGGAATATAGGAAGCTCTCAATCCCTAGACTTTTACTGTTGTTGAGGGAAACCAAGCGGGGAAAGGGCACCGGCGTAGCTAGGATTTCATCTTTTACAGTAAAAAAAACCTACCATTTGGAGCTATATTTTTTCGCTTTGGAAATAAAGGGGGGAGGGCGCACCGGGCGCAGCTGCCGGCAATTACTGGCAGCAACATCAGGAGACAGGCATAACAATTAAATGCGAGCGAGCGGAGCGAGCGAGCTTGAATATTTTGACATTTTACAGTAAAAAAAAAAAACCCTGCCGTTTGTTGGTATATTTTTTCGCTTTGGAAATAAAGGGAGGGGGCGCACCGGGCGGAACTGCTGGCAATTACTGGCAGCAACATCAGGTGAATTGCATAACGATTAAATGCGAGCGAGCTTGAAAATTTTACATTTTACAGTCCAAAAGCTGCCATTCTTAGCCATATTTTTTCGCTTTCGAAATCAAGGGAGGGGGGCGCACCGGGCGGAACTGCTGGCAATTACTAGCAGCAACATCAGGTGAATTGCATAACGATTAAATGCGAGCGAGCGAAGAGAGCGAGCTTGAAAATGTTACATTTTACAGTCCAAAAACTGCCGTTCTTAGCCATATTTTTTCGCTTTGGAAATTAAGGGGGGGGGGGGAGCGCATGCCACCGAGCGCAACTGCTGGCAATTACTGGCACTGGCAGCAACATCAGGTGAATTGAATAACGATTCAATGCGAGCGAGCGAAGAGAGCGAGCTTGAAAATTTTGACATTTTACAGTAGAAAAACTGCCGTTTGTAGCTATATTTTTTCGCTTTGGAAATTAAGGGGGGGGGCGCACCGGGCGCAACTGCAGACAATTACTGGCAGTAACATCAGGGGAATTGCATAAAGATTAAATGCGAGCGAGCGAAGAGAGCGAGTTTGAAAATTTTACATTTTACAGTCCAAAAACTGCCGTTCTTAGCCATATTTTTTCGCTTTGGAAATTAAGGGAGGGGGCACACCGGGCGGAACTGCTGGCAATTACTGGCAGCAACATCAGGTGAATTGCATAACGATAAAATGCGAGCGAGCTTGAAAATTTTACATTTTACAGTCCAAAAACTGCCATTCTTAGCCATATTTTTTCGCTTTGGAAATTAAGAGGGGGGGGGGGGGGGGGGAGCGCATGCCACCGGGCGCAACTGCTGGCAATTACTGGCAGCAACAACAGGTGAATTGCATAACGATTCAATGCGAGCGAGCGAAGAGAGCGAGCTTAAAATTTTTGACATTTTACAGTAGAAAAACTGCCGTTTGTAGCTATATTTTTTCGCTTTGGAAATTAAGGGGGGCCGCACCGGGCGCAACTGCAGACAATTACTGGCAGTAACATCAGGGGAATTGCATAAAGATTAAATGCGAGCGAGCTTGAAAATTTTACATTTTACAGTCCAAAAACTGCCGTTCTTAGCCATATTTTTTCGCTTTGGAAATTAAGGGAGGGGGCACACCGGGCGGAACTGCTGGCAATTACTGGCAGCAACATCAGGTGAATTGCATAACGATAAAATGCGAGCGAGCTTGAAAATTTTACATTTTACAGTCCAAAAACTGCCATTCTTAGCCATATTTTTTCGCTTTGGAAATTAAGAGGGGGGGGGGGGGAGCGCATGCCACCGGGCGCAACTGCTGGCAATTACTGGCAGCAACAACAGGTGAATTGCATAACGATTCAATGCGAGCGAGCGAAGAGAGCGAGCTTAAAATTTTTGACATTTTACAGTAGAAAAACTGCCGTTTGTAGCTATATTTTTTCGCTTTGGAAATTAAGGGGGGCCGCACCGGGCGCAACTGCAGACAATTACTGGCAGTAACATCAGGGGAATTGCATAAAGATTAAATGCGAGCGAGCGAAGAGAGCGAGCTTGAAAATGTTACATTTTACAGTCCAAAAACTGCAATTCTTAGCCATATTTTTTCGCTTTGGAAATTAAGGGAGGGGGCGCACCGGGCGCAACTGCTGGCAATTACTGGCAGCAACATCAGGTGAATTGCATAACGATTAAATGCGAGCGAGCTTGAAAATTTTACATTTTACAGTCCAAAAACTGCCGTTCCTAGCCATATTTTTTTTTCGCTTTGGAAATTAAGGGGCCGGGGGGGGGGGGGGGATGGAGCGCATGCCACCAGGCGCAACTGCTGGCAATTACTGGTAGCAACATCAGGTGAATTGCATAACAATTCAATGCGAGCGAGCGAAGAGAGCGAGCTTGAAAATTTTGACATTTTACAGTAGAAAAACTGCCGTTTGTAACTATATTTTTTCGCTTTGGAAATTAAGGGGGGCGCACCGGGCGCAACTGGACGATTACTGGCAGTAACATCAGGGGAATTGCATAAAGATTAAACGCGAGCGAGCTTGAAAATTTTGACATTTTACAGTCCCAAAACTGCCGTTTGATGCTATATCTTTTTTTGCTTTGGAAATTGAGGGGGCGCACCGGGCGCAACTGCTGGCAATTACTGGCAGCAATATTAGGAGAATTTAAATGCGAGCGAGCGGAGCGAGCGAGCTTGAAAATTGTGACATTTTACAGTCCCAAAACTGCCGTTTGTAGCTACATATATTTTTTGCAGTAAGGGGGGGGGGGGGGGCACCGGGTGGAACTGCCGGCAATTACTGGCAGCAACTTCAGGAGAATGGCATTACGACTAAATGCCAGCGAGCGAGCTTGAAAATTTTGACATTACAGTCCAAAAACTGCCGTTTGTAGCTATACTTTTTCGCTTTGGAAATTAAGAGGGGGCGGAGACGCCCGGTGAGCTCTTCCCCCTGGATCCGCCACTGGTAGTCAAGGGTGTCGGTTTATGTTCATGACTGGGGGGGGGGGGGGGGGGGAGGGGGTATGACCAGCGAGGTGGCGTCGAAGTGACCAAGCATGGGAAGGATGTCCAAAATCTATGTATATAGTCAACACTGTATAGAATACACTTGCACTAGTAGATAATTATGTATAAAATCAGTGCTGCCAGAACCAGGGGTGCGAATTGCTTTTGCCCACGATTTTTTCTTTTTTTTTTGTTTTTGTCCCCGATGCAAAATGTCAAAAAAATAAATAAATAGATAAAAAATAATAATCATTTAGTGTCCGGCGTTGAGGTCGCTCGCAGACTGAAGGTTTTTTTGTTTTGTTTTGTTTTGTTTTGTTTTGTTTTTTTTTTTTTAGGGTCTGAAGGGGGGTGCGTTCGCACCCAACGCACCCCCCCTGGTGACGCCCATGCAATATGAATTGGACAAGTTATGGAGTGCGAGGTGTTTGTTGTTGTTGTTGTTGTTGCTGCTGCTGCTACTGCTGTTGCTGTTGATTCGTGTTTTAGGGGGATACTAGTACTGCAGTAAAGTGAGCTTGATTGCCACTTTGTCAACATTGGACCATTATCTTCATTAGCCTATCAGCCCGTTCAGCTAATTAGCGTAATACGTAATATGTTGTTAATCTTAATCCAAGAAGCATGAAAACTCAGATAATATGACTTTTCAAGGTTTTATAACACCAATTTGTATTTTCAAATGATGCAAGTGTGGCAATTGAAAATTAAAGGGGAATACTAAAGAAATAGAATTATATATGAAGTGAAAGAGTGGGACACATAGAACAATTTGTCGTTTACATCGTTTAAAATGGCCTTTTTGAAGTGGAGTTAGAGGATTTTGAAAATTTATACCTGTCACCCCCCTGAAATCTAGGTCACAGCGTAAATTTCGAGGCTTTGCCGATGACGTCATGGGATGAAAGGAATCGCGCAAGGTCTCGAGCGCCGCAGGCCCCCGCGTGCATAATGCATGCATTGTATCATACAAGTTGTTGCAGATAGTATTTGCATACAAAGTTTAAAAGTTTGTTTTTCGATAATGCACGCCATGCAGTGATGATCAGGATGATTTCTTGGTGGAATTTGAATGCGGGAGCGATGATGAACTGAGTGATACAGTACACACTAGTGATGATAACGATGATGAAACTAGTGATGATGACCCTGGTGAAGTTGGAGAGATAGATGTTGCTGACGAGCCACACGGCGGGGCGCAGGATGGAGACGCTACGGGCGAGCTAGTGGGGAAGGCCCAGGGCGGTCCGGTTGAAGCGGACGGACTTAGTGGAGATTGGCAGTACGAGCCCTTGCCACACAGCAAGTCAGGGGACAATGTTGGTGACGCAGGACCAATACCAGATAGACTTCAAAATTTAGATGGGTAAGAGTTTTTTTTTTTTTTTTATTCTAAACTGAAATTGAACCGAGCTTTGTGCTGACTTGATCTCGTACTTCAGAGCAGCAGTAGGCCTAACTATGAACACAGCCCAGTCGCTGTAAGTAGCGCAGCGTCTGGTCGGGCTACGTATTATCAATCACATCACACTCATTCCTATACAGCCCAGTCGCTGTACGTAGGTACGTCGCGACAGGTATTCGCACAGCGTACTTACAGCGTCTGGTCGGGCTATAAACTCACTCCGTACTCCCGTTCACAGCTCATCAGCATTCTATGTAGCAAGAGCTAGGTACTGCACGATCCATTCATTACTTCACCGAGTCCATCAAAGTTTTATCACTATCGATGAAAATCGCAGTGCTCTGTATCGTTTATTTTATCACCAGATAGGCCGGCCGGCCTAGTCAAGACTTCGACTTAGCCGATGCCCGCGCATTGATTGCGTGGTATCTAGCATTAGCGATCCACGTACGCCGAATGTTTCGCGAGTTTTTTTTTTTTTTTTTTGTAATATTATTATTATTATTTTCGCCAATTTCGCGAACCTGGTGCTTTTTGCGAATTCAAAAACACGAGAAAATATTAACTCTCTTTCCGTATATATTTCCTTCTTCCGTGGTGTACTCCACAACCACGAATTTAAGCACTCGCGAAATTATTGGCAAGTCCCGATTCGCGAAAAAATAGACTCGCTAAATACATGTACAATATATATATATATATGCGTACAGAGCTGTAGTACTACCGAGGAACTGCCGATATAATACATTTGTACGTATCAAAGAGGTACGAAGCTCAGGCTTCTCCGCTCTTTGATACACGGAGGCTACTGCACTGCGATATACGCGGCCGGTGATGGGCGCATGCATGTGACTGATCGACTACGAAGCACCATCGTACAGGCACTAGGCCTGACAGCTTCTGTATTCGTGGCCTAAATAACACGTAACAGACTGTATCTAAAAACGAGGAAATGTGTGATTTCACAGGAGACGTGAAGTAGAAAACAATTTTATTTCATTTTTTATGACATTCTGATAAAAAATGTCTTGGGATTTCGGGGTATGAGCCTCGACATCAAGCTCTCATCGAGAGCATACATAGGTAAGCTTAGGCTGTTGTGTGATACTTCCGGGTTTGCCTTTCATCCCATGACGTCATGGACACGCCCCCAAAATAACCACGGATCTTCCGATTGAGCATAATTCAGGATACAATTTTTCTAAGCAGCCGTTCTCCAAAACGCAATGTTCTAAATGGATGAATTAAAGGCCGCTGTGTTTAACATGCTCTATGCTTGAAATGGGGGGAATAATCCAACAAAATATGCGTTTCCTTTAGTATTCTGCTTTAAAGAATATGATGATTAGCATATTGAACTAATTTGCATAACCAGTATGTACAACAGTACAGAAAGTCCAAAATCGAGCGGCTCTCCTGGAGCTTGATGTAAAGAATAAATTACCTAGTGCTCCTTTGGTGAAGAAATTGCACAGGCTACACATCAAATATCGTATTGATTACAAACTAGCCCTACTAGTTTACAAGTGCATGATGGATACTGCTCCAAAATACCTATCCCACCTGTACACCATCCCTACAGTCTCCAGATTTCATCTCACAGAACGACAAAACATTACTTCAAATCCCACGAGCAAACACCAAAGCAGTCGAAGGCACATTCTCATATGCTGGATCTCTTATCTGGAACACTCTACCACAACAACTCTGTCTATGTGTCACAGAAGAAACTTTTCAACGGAATCTCAAAACTAAACTGCAATCTGAAAGATGATTAAGTTGGGTGTATACTATGTAGATACTGTATGTTGTAACAGGTTTCTGTAAAATCGCTTCAAAAGAAACAGTTGTTATTATTATCATTACTATTATTTTTATTATCATCATTATTATCATTATCACAATCATCATCATTATTATCATTACTAAGATATACCATGTGTATATGACAGTTCATTTTGTTGTTGTTGTTGTTTCATGTTTTGCCGTAAGCATTGAAGTAGATTAGGCTTGGATGATTGCCACTTTGGCAACCTAAGGCAATAATAATGTAGAAGGACTAATTAGCATAGGGCCATAATCATCTAATTAGCATTCAATATATAATATTTTGTTAATGTTCAATAAAAGAAATCCTGAAAACAAAGGATGATATATTTTCAAGGGTTATCTATGAACAGGAATTCATTTATGAAACCTAGTTTTATTGGCGAGGGGGTTGGGGGATGTCCCCCTATAAAGAAAGTTAAATTTTTCCGTTGTATGATTCAAAAGGAAATTGTTCAACTGGACTCTGCTCGTTCGAAAGTAGAAGGAAAAGGGGGAAAAGAAGAAAACAAAAAGAAAAGAACAATGTTTCTGAATAAAGCTTACATCTCAAAGTTGACACCCAAGCCATTCTTTCTATATTTCTAGATAAACAGTGGCAGTGAATTCCATCTTGATATTATTGTATAACGCGCCAATCAGCTCATTGTGCTAATAATGCTTATAATCAATAATGCCAAATTTGCCCAAGGTTGCCACGATGGTAACAAATCTAACCATCTGGAGCACGAATCAAAAGAAAAAAAATTGTAGTGATTTTTTTCCAGTTTATGAGAATAGTACATAGTACCGTCTGTGTTAACATTATTATGCCAATTAGCCCATAATGCCATTCATGCTCTTCTTCAATTGCATTTTACAAATGAAAAACTGGTATCCTAAGTGGATTCCTTGTCATAGAAAACTCATGACAAGGTTGTGTTATCTTTCTTTTTCAGGATTCCTGCGATACTGTATAACATACTGTATATTATGCTAATCAGCACAAACTTGTACTGAAACACTTTCCAAGGTCACAAATATTCTGGCACCACCTGCAGGATATTGTATGCCTGCATATGCAAAATAGGTCATTATGCTAATCATGATATCTAGGACACTTGTACCATTTCAGAATAGGAACCTATGTTACAAATGTATTCCTCGTCATATGAAAGAAAAAAACCCTGGAAAGTGATGTTATCTGGTTTTGATTTGATTTGATTTATTTCTGCATTTTTCACTAAGTGGTACTAGTATATTACAACGTAACAAACAATTTTCCAATACTAATCACATTATATCCAGCACAAAATGAATATAAATTTAGTCATCCTATATTATGTATCAATAATGAAATACTGTATAGGTGAATTATAATCTTACAAAACAATTAGAAAATCATTGCTCATTCAATCGAATTAATACAGACAAAATGCAGGAGACCGTCATCTTAAGCTTAAGCTTGTATTTCATGGCGGCCTCTGGAAAAGCATATGGCTTGCATTTCTTTTTATTGTATAACCGAGTAGGGTAGCTACAAAATGCATCAGTGCAAAAGTGAGTTAGGGTTCAAGTGCATATGTGCAGTTTTGTAGTTTTATTATTGTTAATGCTGATAAAAAACCGTGTAGATTAATTTTCATATTTAAAAAATGATATACATAACGTTTATGTATGCATATTATGTATGGTTACGAGTCACCGTAATATAACATTGTGGTGAAAGAATTAAGTTTATCTTGGCAATTATAAACTGTGTCCGCACACTGTGTTTTATTAAACATGGGACCCTTCAGAAAATTCAAATATCAATCCAAGACTAATTTATGAATAAATTTCAGGCTTCCTGCATTGTATTTAACATCATATCAGATATGTGCTAATCAGCTAAATATGCTACTTGGGATAATAAGCATAATTGATCCAGGTTACCAAGGTGGCAACCAAGCTTAATTTAATTCAATACCCATCTAAAACACGAATCAACAATAACCTTGTAGGCCTACTTAAAAACTTGTCCAGGTCATATACATGCAATGGAATATGGTATCACTGCACATATGCAATTATGCTATTTGAGACACATCATTCCAAACTGTAAACATGTGCTATAAATGTATTGAAAAGTTGTATCATCACTGATTTTAGGCTTCCCGGATTAAAATAGCAATGTATTACATGAGCACATATTTTGTATTATACATAATTAGGCCTACATGATTTTGCTACTTAGGCTAATATAAAAGGTGGCCCAAGGTTGCCAAGCTGGCAATGAATCTAAATATAGGCCTACTTCAATACTCTCCTAGAATACAATTCAACAACAACAGCGACAACAAAAAGACAAACTTAACTGACTTGTACTAAATACATTTTCCAGGTCATGTGCATGGGCTATGGGACCGTCTACTGGACTGGCTTCTTTTAAACCGGACATTGCTGGGGACATATAGTCCAATCAAAATATGAAAAAAGGGGGTCAACCCAAAACAAATTGCAACAGAAACCATTCCACTTGCATTTAACCTGGAAGAGCTATCAAAAAAAACATATCAAAAGTTCCCTAAAATTTGAGTGGTGGATCAATGCCTAATTTGCATAAATTCAAAATGGCCGCCATAAAACCTATTTATGCTTATATCTTGGGACATAGAACCCATAGAAAGTCAGTTCTTTTGTCTAAACCTATTTTTTTAGGTCAAGGAGTACAAGTATGACATCAGTAATAACTTTAAAGTATTTATTTGTACATAATTTGCATAAATTTGCATATAAATGCATTCAAAATGGCCGCCATAATGGCCTTTTCATATCTCCGTACAGAAAACCTGTAGAAAGTAAATTTTGACATCTATATTTATGTTTTTCACGTCAATAACCACAATCAGGATGTCAGTTGTAAGTTGTAACTCAAAAAGCATTCCTACATACATAATTTGCATATATGCATACAATTATATGCAAAATGGCTGCAATATGGCTTGTGCATGCCCGATTATTTCATCTGTAAGTGGGTCTCTTTATGTCTCTTATCTTCACTGCCAGGAGTAATTTCTGCAGTACCTATACATTCTGGAGTAAGTCAATGAAAGTCTGCATATAGATATACATATAATTACTGCACTTTTTCCCCTCATTTTTCACTCCCTTTCTCCTTATCGCACTCAGTGAGTAGTGATTTATATTCCTACAGTGTTGTATTGTTTAGACAATCATTTCTGAGGCCATTGTCTTCGTCAAGTGCTTGCTTATGACTATGGTCTCCTGAATTTCTGTACATCAAGAATTGCCTTATTTGTCTTTGAGCAAGAGATATATTGTAACTTATGTATGCATAAATGTATGCACAAAATAGTTTATTTTCATTTTGAATTGTACCAGGGAAAAAGTTGAATATTTGAATTAATCATTTATTTGCTTTAATTGTCAGATTCAATTTATACTGTGCTCAATTTGTTTATTCAATTGACTTTGTACTTCATTATGTATGAAAAAGAAATTCAGAAATAAAATCAGGATCAGATTATACAATTATTCAAATCACTAATATGAATACACTTCCTTTTATCATACACATGGGCGTCACCAGGGGGGGGGGGGGGGGAGGGTGCGTTGGGTGCGAACGCACCCCCTTCAGATCCTTTATAAAAAAATAAAAAAAAATCAGTCTGCGAGCGACCTCAACGCCGTACGCTAAATAATTTTTCTTTTCTACTTTTTCCGTATTTTGCACCAGAGACAAAAAAAAAAAAAAAAAAAATCGTCGGCAAAAACAATTCGCACCCCTGGTTCTGGCAGCACTGATTTTATACATATCTACTAGTATTCTACAGTGTTTACTATTTATCGACCGTACTGTACATCCGTACCATACGGAGCACTTATACACGTTTGCATGTACGTGTGCTACTTACAAGTATGTGGGGTCTATGTACGTTACTTCTGACCAATCCATATTGCCAGCCCAAGAGCGAGCCTTAGCCTCATCAAAAAAAAAATGAAAAAAAAAATGGAGGGCCAAGCATATCATTTTGACCACCCCCCCCCCCCCTTCCATAATTCCAGAGACGGGAAGATTTTCTTATCTTTTTTTTTTTGACAGAAAAACAAAAAGTTACCACCATAAGAATATTGGAGGGGCAAGCATATTTTAATTCCCCCCCCATAATTGATTATTCCCGAAATGAGAAGATTTTCTTGCTTTTGAAAGAAAACAATAATGTTGCCCCCATAAAAATATTGGAAGGCAAGCGCACCCTTTGCCCCACCCCACATAATCATAATTCCCGCGATGAAAAGATTTTCTTGCTTTTTTGTTAGAATTCAAGAAATCTGTCCAATTATTTCACCCAAAAGCAGTGGCGTAACTACGGAGGGGGGGGGGGGGTGCGCCCCCTTCCCAATCCGCTGCTTAAAAAAAAAGACTTACCGAAATAGTAATTCAAGTGTTAGTAAACTGCTTTTGAATGAAAGGGTGATCAAGAAATAAGATATTTTTCTATGATTTCTTTTAACCATAATTAAATAGGTATATAGTGTGAAACATTGTTCAAAATTAAAGACCGGACTCGACAGAAGATTGTGATTCAGCGTGATTCCTGGTTGGCATTCTGCATATAAGCAGGGTGTGCGCAGTATACTCAGTACATCCGAACGAAGAGTCGCTACAGTGTTGCGCAATGTGATGTAGAATATACACCTTTGTACCTTACGCTTCGTTATATCAAAGCTAGATCATTGATTTTGCAGTGTTACTTCACATACTAGTCTATATATAAAAATGTCTTGCATTGCCAATAAAAAGACTTGACCTGGGCTAATTCCTAACTTTTCCATGTATATAATACACACACACAAACAAGCACGCACAATTAGCTTAGGGGATGCTCTAAAGTGCAGATTTTGGACATCCTTCCCCCGCTTGGTCACTTCGACGCCCCTCGCTGGTCATACCTCCCCCAGTCATGAACATAAACCCACACCGTTGACTACAAGTGGCGGATCCAAGGGGAGGGGCGCACCGGACGTCCCCCCCCCCCCTTTTAATTTCCAAAGCGAAAAAAAAAATAATACAGCTTCAAACGGCAGTTTTTGGACAGTAAAATGTCAAAATTTTCAAGCTTGCTCGCTCTGCTCGCTCGCATTTAGTCGTAATGCCATTTTCCTGAAGTTGCTGCCAGTAATTGCCGGCAGTTGCATCTGGTGCGCCGCCCCCCCCCCTTAATTTCCAAAGCGAAAAAATATATAGCTACAATCGGCAGTTTGGGGACTGTGAGAATGCCAAAATTTTCAAGCTCGCTCGCTCCGCTCGTTCGCATTTAAATTCTCCTGATATTGCTGCCAGTAATTGCCAGCAGTTGCGCCAGGTATAGGCCTACGCCCCCTTAATTTCGAAAGCAAAAAAGCTATAGCTTCAAATGGCAGTTTTTGGACTGTAAAATGTCAAAATTTTCAAGCTCGCCCGCATTTAATCTTTATGCCATTCTTCTGATGTTACTCCCAGTAATTGTCAGCAGTTGCGCCCGGTGCGCCCCCCCCCTTAATTTCCAAAGCGAAAAAATATAGCTACAAACGGCAGTTTTTCTTACTGTAAAATGTCAAAATTTTCAAGCTCGCTCTCTTCGCTCGCTCTCATTTAATCGTTATGCAATTCACCTGATGTTGCTGCCAGTAATCGCCTGCAGTTGCGCCCGGCGGCAGTTTTTGGACTGTAAAACGTAAAATTTTCAAGCTCGCTCTCTTCGCTCGCTCACATTATTTTAATTGTTATGCAATTCACCTGATGTTGGTGCCAGTTCCGCCCGGTGCGCCCCCCCCCCCCCCCCCGTAATTTCCAAAGCAAAAAAATATGGCTACAAACGGCAGTTTTTGGACTGTAAAATGTCAAAATTTTCAAGCTCGCTCGCTCGCTCGCTCGCATTTAATTGTTAAGCAATTCTCCTGATGTTGCTGCCAGTAATTACCGGCAGTTGCGCCCGTTTCGCCCCCACTCCTCCTTTATTTCCAAAGCGAAAAAATATGGCTCCAAATGGCAGTTTTGGGACTGTAAAATGTCAAAATTTCAAAGCTCGCTCTCTTCGCTCGCTCGCATTTAATTATCATGCCAATCCACCTGATGTTGCTGCCGGTAATTGTGAGCAGTTGCGCCCGGTGCGCCCCCCCCCCCCCCTTCATTTACAAAGCAAAAAAATATGGCTACAAACGGCAGTTTTTGGACTGTAAAATGTCAAAATTTTCAAGCTCGCTCGCTCCGCTCGCTCGCATGTAGTCGTTATGCCATTCTCCTGATATCGCCAGTAATTTGTCGTATCACACCGTCATTCCATATCCATTTATAGGGGGTACAACCCCCTCCGGCACTTCCACACCCTCCCCCCACCCTTGCTCGCTCCCTCGCATACTAACCCCTCCCCCCTTCCCCAAGATGAAATCCTAGCTACGCCGATGCCCTTTCCCCGCTTGGTTTCCCTCAAAAAAAAAGTAAAAGTCTAGGGATTGAGAGCTTCCTATATTCCAAATGTCTGTCCCAAAAATCTCGTAAACATTTAGTGTCAAAACGCACCCCCCTTGAAAAAAAGCTGGTGACGCCCCTGCATACATATACATACAATGCTGGGCAAAGAACATTAACATTTAACAACCTTAATGATTATCTTATATACCTATATAGTTGCATGAATTTGCAAGTACATGTGTACTGTACCACCCATAACTTCCTAAAATAAAGCCTCTGAGCATTAATCAATGTAAACAGTATCAAACAGAACCAATTGTCATTTAACTGTAACTCCAAATTAGCTTCCAAGTGTGCTCAATAGGTACACAAAATTTGAAATCTTTCAATTGTTTAAAACATCTCATATTTGCATACAATGTGAGAATTTGCATCAATGTTTAGTGCATACATGCAATATTTTTTTTTTAAGAGGAAGAGTACA
Source organism: Diadema antillarum (assembly GCF_040938485.1). Taxonomy (NCBI): domain Eukaryota; kingdom Metazoa; phylum Echinodermata; class Echinoidea; order Diadematoida; family Diadematidae; genus Diadema; species Diadema antillarum. The sequence goes on from NW_027271796.1 coordinate 46,798, forward strand.
TCAATATATTATTCATTATGAGAATGTTTATCTATGAGTTGATAAACAAAAGTTACATGAGTTTGGTGTGGAAACTGCTTTTGTCATATTTTGGTGCCTTGTCACTCAATGACTTTCTGAATAAGGAACCCATGGGTTCAGAGCTCCCCAGTATCTCAGGTTTACCTTCCATGCAGTCTTGCAGACGTGTTACCTAGGGAGCATACACCAAAGTTGGAAGCCCTTGGAAACCTCCAGGGCCCAGAGAGACATGGCATCCATATGTTTTTATTCTATGACACTGGCGAAAACACTTGCCAAAGTTGTATGAAAATGTGATCATGCGTGTTTCCAAAAAGAAGATCAAAACTTAAAACCGGTCCTCAATAAATTATTCCTGGCTGCGGCCTAAAGGAGACACCCCTGAATCTGCCATGAAATACTTGAAAGTACCCTCAGCAGTGTAGACCCCCCCCCCCCCCTAAAAAGAAAATGTGAAGATGATTCTAATTTGGTTCTGATCCGAAGGGGATCATCCCTGTATCTGTTCTACTGCTTTAAATATTTGGGGTTTCCCCACAAGTCAATGAGGTCAGCATTGAAAAAAATGTCTTTGGTCTCCTTTGCTTTAATAATTCTGTGTCAAACTTAAGAGCCTGGTTTGCCTTGTGTCGGACTCGTGGGTTCTGTTTTTACAGCCTAGTGTGAGACTCATGGGCCTTATTTGTTTAGTGTCAAGCTTATGGGCCGTATGGCTCTTGGGTGTTGAATTGTGACATGTGCAAAAAAAAAAAATCTTGGGAGAGAGAGAGAGAGAGAGACAGCCATCTAGAGCGGGATAACTACAAACTCTGGAGGGAGACCGGGAAATTTTGAGAAAACAGTCTGAAAACGGCTCATTAACCACTGAAAGAAATAGCGTTATAGAGTATCTACTTCTATAAAAGCAGAAGTGCTTTGAGTAAATACATCAGTGAATGGACTCGTATGATGGTTTATGACAGATTCAGGGGTGATCCCCTTTGGGCCTCTACTAAATTAGGGACCAATTTTCACACTTTCGTCTTCACGAAAAGTGTGGTCATTTTTTTTCTACCGGATTTTGCAGGTGATAGAATATCATATTATTTAGTCACATGAGTAGCATGAACCCCATGTTGACTCCAAGATGCCCAAAATCCCTCAAATTAGGGAATCTTTGAAAGCATTATTTCCCTCTAGAAGCAGAAATGAGTAAAAGGATAAAGGCCATGATTACAGGGACCGTATACTGTAGAAGGTACTTTCGAATGTTTCATGGCAGATCCAGGAGTGCCCCGGTTTGGTCGCTGCCATACCTAATTCAATAGGGACCAGTTGTAAGTTTTGATTTTTTTTTTTTTTTTTTTTTTTGAAACGCATGATCATATTTTCTACAGACGTGGCAGGTGTTTTTGCCAGTGTCATGGAATAAAAACATATGGATGTCATGTCTCCCTGGGCCCTGGAGATCTCTAAAGGCTTCCAACTTTGATGTGTTCTGCCTAGGCAACAGTCTGCAAGACTGCATGGAAGGTAAACTTGAGATACTCAGGTGAGCTCTGAACCCATGGGTCTCTTGTTCAGAAAGTCATTGAGTGACCAAGGCACCAAAATTTAACCAAAATATCTACTACATTGTATACCAAACTCATGTAACTTTTGTATATAGACTCATAGACAAACATGTTCACAATGATTGATGTACCCTCCTTCTTGCAAAAAAAGAAAGTATTTTGTACTTACAAATATGCATTGATCAATTCAAAGATTTCAAGTTTTCTGTACCTATTGGGCACACTTGGAAGCTAAATTGAAGTTAAAGTTAGATGAAAATCGGTTCTGTTCAATGCTGTTTACAAATTTACATTGATTATTGTCCAGAGGCTTTATTTGAGGAAATCATGGGTGGTAGAGTAGGCCTAGAACTGCTTGTATACATGGAAATTCATGCAACTATAGTAAGAATGTTCATTAAGATTGTGTACTGTAAATGTTCTTTGCCCTTGAATTAATAGATACAGGCACCACAAGCAACATTGTGCAGGCTGCATGTATATGTATATCCTAAAAGTAGAAATGTATTCATATTAGTGATTTGAATAATTATATTTATATGTATATTTATGCAGATTTTCATTGACTTACTATTGAATGTATAAGGTACTGCAGGAAGTGTTCCTGGCAGTGAAGACAAGAGACACAGAGGGAATTAAACACTTACGGATGAAATAATCAGAGATAGGGGCATGTACAAGCCATTTGGCAGCCATTTTGCATATGATTATATGCATATATATGCAAATTATGTATATGTAGGAATGCTTTTTGAGTTACAGCTGACATCATGATTGTGTTTATTGACATGAAAAACATGAATATAGACGCCAAGATTTACTTTCTGCAGGTTTTATGTACGGAGATATTAAAAGCCCATTATGGCGCCAATTTTGAATGCATTTATATGCAAATTTATGCAAATTATGTACAAAGAAATACTTTTAAGTTATCACTGATGTCATAATTGTACTCCTTGACATAAAAAACATAGGTTTAGACACAAGGACTGACTTTCTGTGGGCTCTGTGTCCCGAGATATAAGCATAAATAGGTTTTATGACTTCCATTTTGAATTTATGCAAGTTAGGCATTGATCCACCACTCGAATTTCAGAGAACTTTTAATATGTTGTTTTGATAGCTCTTCCAGGTTAAATGCAAGTGGAATGGTTTCTGTTGCAATTAGTTTTGGGTCATTCCATATTTTGACTGGACTAAAAGACAATAAATGACTTTGTATTGCTAATGTCATATAGCTTTATATGAAATGCGCAGTATTTAGCATATTCATGGTATGCTGCACATAAACTGTGTGATATTGTGTCTAATTTTCGCCAGTCCGCACTCTCGCTAAAGGCCGTGCCACACCTTTCCGGGCCCGCCGTACGTGCGACTTGCGAAGAACAATTTTTACAACCTGGAGGTCCCCGCAGATTACCCGCACATGACAGTACCCAGCACGTATCTCACCCGCAGTCGCCCGGAGGTGCGCACGCAAATCCTTTTTACCCGCAACCATGTTTAGTCCCTGTCACACCTTTCCGGGCAAGCTACGCGGGCTTGTTGCGTGTTGGGATTTTCCAGCATATCGGACAATTTCTGAGGGCGGACAAGGATTTGGCGAGTTTTGCATGTGTCTTACCGTTGGTACTTGCTGGACGCGTTCTACTTAAATTATACTTGCGAGTATACTGTGTGACCTTTGCACCAGTCGCGTGGGGGCTGACAACTCAGTGAAGGAATTCCTCTAATGGAATGGCTGAAATCCCACAGAATGTCATTACCTTGGCTACATACGGGACTGCGAAGTACCTGCGTGGGAGTTGCCTGGGAAGTGCTGCCGCTAAGGGCCTCCTTCTGGCGTTCTGCGTGGACCTCTACGGGCATTCCCGCGACTCACCCGGAAAAAGTTTTGGTCATGCTCAAAACTTGGCTGCGGGTGACTCTGACTTGCGTGCGCAACTACGGGCGAGATACGCGCTAAGTAACTGTCAGGTGCGGACCAACTGCGGAGAGCTCCGGGTAGCAAATTTGTCTCCCCGAAAGGCAACCCGCAAAACTTCCCCAGATACGGGAAGACAAGGCCTTGAGCATGTTCTGAGTGAGCCGCGGGGGTTCGCCCACAAAGTTACACGCAGAACACCAGTAGGAGACCTTACCGGCAGCACCTCGCAGGTAACTCTAACGCAGGTATAACTTCACAGCACCCGTAAGTCGCTCGTAACAGAAAACGGATCGGTTTCAAAACTCTCACGCAGGTCACACGGAATACATGTAAGCAGAAGGTAAGTAGCACGCGTCTAGCAGGTAAGACACAAGTGCGAAACTCGCAAACATTCTTGTCCGCCCGCAGAAAATTCTCCTGCGTGCTGGAAAATCCCTACTCACAACAAGCCCGCGTAGCTTGCGTGCGACTTGCAAAGAACAATTTTGACTACCTGGAGGTCCCCGTAGATGATCCGCACATGACAGTACCTAGCATGCATCTCAACCGTAGTCGCCCGGAGGTGCGCACGCATATTCTTTTTTACCCGCAACCGTGTTTAGGCCCTGTCACACCTTTCCGGGCAAGCTACTCGGGCTTGTTACGTGTAGGGATTTTCTAGCATACCGGACATCCCTGAGGGCGGAAAAGGATTTGAGCGAGTCAGCGCATGCGGTTAAATCGGACTTGCGTGAGCACCTCCGGGCAACTACGCGCTAGATACTGTCAGGTGCGAACCAACTGCAGAGAGTTCCGGGGAGTAAATTTGTTTCCCCGCAAGTCAAGCCGCAAAACTTCCCCCGTACGATATGACAAGGCATGAATAAATATTGCAAACATTCTTGTTCGCCCTCTGAAAATCTTCTACGTGCTGGAAACTACCTCCTCGCCACAAGCCCGCGTAGCTTCCCCGGAACGGTGTGACACGGCCTTTACATTGCCATTTCTTACAATTATAAACAACATACAGTAGACAGTCTTGTCCGTCCCCGAGAAAGCAATGTCGGGGATGTCACTACGCGAGTTGTACAGGAATGATATAGGGCCTTCTATAGACATTTAGGGAAACGAGAGCAAACTTGCAGCATGTACCTGCTGAACGCTTCCAAGGATACAGATCACAGAATGTTACAAATTGATATCAGTGTGCGATAACTGGTCAGAGGACAGAATAATATGATCAATACCCCCGTCTGTTTGAAAGAAATGATCATGATATTGTCTCACTCACATCTGCGCTGGTTGACATGGGTCGGTCAACTTCGGGTATGTTGATGCTAGAAGAATCAGTTCGCTACGAACTTATTCCAGCACCTTCATTATACTCAAGGCTTTATTTAATCTGCTTAAACAAAATTCTTTGGGATTATTCTTCTAACGAAATTTCACATTTCTCGAATCTGTATGCTCCAGCATTGCAGGTGCCTTTTCCTTTCGAAAACGTACCCTCCCGTTCGCAGTCAATATACACCATATTCTGAAGAGACTCGCAGTTTGCTTCTTTTCCATCATGCTTTCTATCCATCGCATGGTGATATCGATCACGACTCACATAAGATCTGTCGATGTGAATATCCTGGCTTGATGTACATGTTCTATTTACTTAATAGTTAGTGTCCCTGCATGCATCCAATAAATCTATTTCTGTCTCTCTGCTCCTCCTGTACGCTCATTATCTCTCTGCCCCACTTCCCTTTGTTTCTCAGTGGCCGCAAAAGCAGGGGGAGGGTGATGGTGTCCGTTTGTATATTTCATAACACTGGCAAATACCTGCTAAGTATGTGGAAAATTAATTAGGTGATCCGAGTATCCTCTCGGATCACCTTCTGTATCTGTACTGATTCTTTCTTTCTTTCTTTCTTTCTTTATTTCTCCTCAAAAGTAGTGCAGAGGTTAGCTCAGAAAGTCCTCTTCCTATCAATTTCAAAATTATACCATATATTTATCATGTCCCAAAGACGACAGATCTAATAAAATTATAGTGATCAGTCGACCGTGACGTCACTATGACGTCATTATATGAAAACACATTTTCATTCATATCTCATTAATGGAATGGAATTTTTCAATGAAATTTACATTACATATGTTTCAAATCAAGCTGCTTCTACTCATGTTCTCAAAAGTCATCTATACCCTTAAAACGTGCGCGTACGTGCGCGTTGAAATATTTGTATGCTCCAATCGAGCTCAATTTTTTTTTGCACACGTTTCAGACCATTTGGAACATTTTTTGAAAATTTGAAAAAATCGGACGGACGCGTACGAATAGAAATTTCCCGTTTTTTCACACTTATCGGATGTCTGAAATGTCAAGGAATATTTCTACCAAGTTTCAAGTCAATCCGATACATGTCATTTCATGGGTTGGCGATGCTGAAAAAATGATTAAAATATATCAAATTTCTTAATAAAATAAAAAAAGTAAATTTTCAAAATGACGTCATCAAATTTCACGTTCACTCGAGCGTATCTCACCTCTGGATGAAAATTGGCAAAGAATAATATCCTTTGCCAATTTTCATCCAGATTTCAGTATGTTGTAGCTTATTAAATGCTCTTTCATTAATGTTGTAACAACATTTTGATTGGATGACGGCATCACCTCGTAAAAATGGATTGAATGTAATCTTCTCAAATTTGACCAGTTTACGTGTTATCTCTATGGGAGTGCAGTTTTTCTGGAAATGAAAATTGACATGACTGTCCTTTTCGAGCACTAGCTCACTTATGCTTCGGTGAATTTCTCCCAGATTTTGATGTGTTGTAGCTGAGACTTTGGGCTATCGATAATGTGCCCTTCGTTTTGTCATACGGTGTCGGAATCACGTCCAAAAACTTGGTTGAAATTAAAGCTTATCATCGATGTATTTTCATATTCCTTTCTTTTTGCATCTTTCTTTGCAATAACTCAAGAAAACCAAACCCTATCAACCCAATATTTTGCACATGTTTAGTTCATGTCACGTACATTATTTGTATAAAATAACAACTACTTGATCGGACACCATCTTCGGTATGTAAATTAGGGTCAAAGGTCATAAATGTTTCATCCTGTATCTTAGTGAATACATGTCCTATCTCTCCCATATTTTTCACACGCAAAGACCATGTTACAAGAATCATTTCACAAAATAACTACTTTTTGCTCAGATGCCATCTTGTCTGTGCAAAGTGGGGTCAAAGGTCATATGTACTTCTTTCTGTATCTTCGTTATGACGTGTTATCTCTATGGGAGGGAATTTTTCTAGGTGTGAAAATTGACATGATTGTCTTTATCGAGCACTAGCTCACTTACCCTTCGGTGAATTTCTCCCAGATTTTGAAATGTTGTAGCTGAGACTTTGGGCTATCGACAACATGCCCTTTGTTTTTTCATAGGATGTCGGGATCACGTTAAAAAACTTGATCGAAATTAAAGCTTATCTTCGATGTATTGAGATATTTCTTTCTTTCTGCAACTTTCTTTACAATAACTCAAGAAAAACAGGCCCTATCACCCCCATATTTTGCACATGTTTAGTTCATGTCACGTACATTATTTCATAAAACTACTTGATCGGACACCATCTTCGGTGTGTAAATTAGGGTCAAAGGTCATAAATATTTCATCCTGTATCTTAGTGAATACATGTCCTATCTTTCCCATATTTTGCACACGCAAAGACCATGTTACAAGGATCATTTCACAAAATAATCACTTTTTGCTCAGATGCCATCTTGTCTGTGCAAAGTGGGGTCAAAGGTCAAATATACTTCATTCTGTATCTTCGTTATAGTGTATACTGAATTTGGTACCAAAGATGGCAGACCTGACTCCCTTTTCTAAATGAGAATCCAAACATCACACGGCCAATGTCCCTAAACACAGATGAAACCTGTATGGTCATGCCTATATTGGGATCAGAACTCAAATCATTGATTTTCGAAAAGATCGGATCACCTAATTTGTCAGTGTTGACAAATTCCAAGTCTAGTTTCTTTATTTCTACTCAAAAGTTGTGCAGAGGTTAACTCTGAAAGTCCTTTGCCTATCAATATCAAAATCGTACCATGTATGTATCATGTCCCAAAGACGACAGATCTAATAAAATCATAGTGATCAGTCGACCGTGACGTCACTATGACGTCATTATATGAAAACACATTCTCATTCATATCTCATTAATGGAATGGATTTTTTTCAATGAAATTTACGTCACATATATTTCAAGTCAAGCGCATGCCACTCATATTCTAAAAATTCATATTTACCCTTAAAATGTGCGCGTACGCGCGCGTTGAAATATTTACGTGCTCCAATCAAGCTCAGTTTTTTTTGCACACGTTTCAGACCATTTGGAGCATCTTTTGAAAAATTGAAAAAAATTGGACGGACGCGTACGCGCACGCGCATACGCACGCACAGCTCATATGCAATAGAAATTTCCCGTTTTTTCACATGGATCGGATGTCTGAAATGTGAAGGAATAATTCTACCAAGTTTCAAGTCAATCTGACTCAATATGACGTCATACGGGCCCGTCAAAGTTGAAATTCCGCGCGCGCGTGTCAATGGCGATATACAGTGCAACTATGCCCAAAAACTGCCAATTTTGAATCTGATTTTACTCGTCAGGATGGACGGTGACCCCCCATTTTCTTTACATGTTCTGAAAGCTGATGGATTGTACATATCATTTCATGGGTTGGCGATGCTGAAAAAATGATTAAAAGATATCAAATTTTTTAATAAATAAAAAAAGTAAATTTTCAAAATGACGTCATCAAATTTCAAGTTCACTCGAGCGTATCTCACTTATCCTTTGCCGATTTTCACCCAAATTTTAGTATGTTGTAGCTTATTAAATGTTCTTTCACTAATGTGTAACAAAATTTTGATTAGATGACAGCATCACCTCGTAAAAATGGATTATTATCAAATTTGACCAGTTTACGAGTTATCACTATGGGAGTGCAGTTTTTCTGGAAATGAAATTTAACATGACTATCTTTATCGAGCACTAGCTCACTTACACTTCGGTGAATCTCTCCTAGATTTTAATATGTTGTAGCTGAGACTTTGGGCTATCGTTAAAATGCCCTCCGTTTTTTCATACGACGTCGGCATTTCGTCTAAAAACTTGGTTGAAATTAAAGCTTATCTTCGATGTATTGAGATATTTCTTTCTGCAACTTTCTTTGCAATAACTCAAGAAAAACAGGCCCTTTCAGCCCATATTTTGCACATATTTAGTTCATGTCACGTACATTATTTCATAAAATAACAACTACTTGATAAGACACCATCTTTGATATGTAAATTGGGATCAAAGGTCAAAAATGTTTCATCCTGTATCTAGGTGAATACATGTCCTATCTTTCTCATATCTTGCACACGCAAAGACCATGTTACAAGGATCATTTCATAAAAATAATCACTTTTTGCTCAGATGCCATCTTGGGTGTGCAAAGTGGGGTCAAAGGTCAAATATACTTCATTCTGTATCTTCGTTAGTGTATACGGAATTCGGTACCGAAGATGGCAGGTCTGACTCCCTTTTCTAAATGAGAATCCAAACATCACACGGTAAATGTCCCCTCAACACCGATGAAATCTGTATGGTCATGCCTATTTGGATCAGGACTCACATCATTGATTTCATGTCATGCATTTTCAATGTAACATCAACAAATTGTAAAACTAGCGCCCAATACGGTCCCAGCCCTAGTGGAACCACCTTCTGTTTTTCACTATAATAACCTTGAAAATGCATTTATGGCTTTGGAGATTTCTTTTTTGTTTCTGTGTTTTATATCGTTTCTAAATTGGGGGTTTGATCTGGGCCCCATTACATAAAAAAGTTGATTTGATAGCAACTCTTGCTAGAATGGCAATTTTCAAGGTAACGACAAGAATCCAGCTTCCTGATTGGCTGTTGCTATGGGAAGTTGCCATTGCAGCTAGAATTGCTATCCTTACATCTTATATGAAATGGGGACCTGGAGTCCCCTGGGGGATTCCCATGGAGTTTGTGGCATGGCTCCCATTTGTATAAATAAATGGTTAACCCTGGTGGTAATACTTGCCGAGTTTTGTGACATATTTTACTATAAAATGTTTTCAAGAAGAAGATGAAAATGTACAAATTGAGCTCAAATAATATGGTCCCCCTTCAACCGATCTGCCATGAGCAAACTTGAAACTGCAGTCACCAATCTACTTACTCAAAGCTCTAAATTAGCTCATCACTCAAGGTTCGAGAGAAAAGAATGGTGCCCCCACCCCCCCCCCCCCCCCCTTTGGGCATTGTGCCCCGGGAATGCTCTAAATGGGGGAATTTGGTTAAAATTTGACCATGCGTTTTTAAAAATGAAGACGATATAAAATTTGGGTCCTAATTTCAAACCCCAGAGCCTCCCCCTCCCCCGGGAAAAAGAGTGGGAGGGGGAGGGTTGGGCTCACCCGATCCGCCATTGAAACTACAGTCGCCAATGTAATTGAATATACTCATAGCGCTTACTTAGCTCTGTGTCTTGTGGTTCCAGAGAAGAAGGCTTTAACATGTTCCTTAATTTCTTCTCTTTTTTTTGGGGGGGGGGGGTGGGCCTCCAATTCGGATCACCCAGTGGCGAGAGCCGGGAAATGTGCAAACGCCAGGAAATGTTCAAATTGCATCAACGGGAAATGTGCAAACATGACGCCGGAAAATTTGCAAATCATCTACTTCACCGATGTTATGTATAAAGATGGTGGATAAACTCTGTATCAAAACTGCCCATGAACCTTCAACATTTATGTTTTCTTGAAAAATCCTTGACAGATTTCCACCAAACTTGGAAGGTAGCACCATTATGGTGATAGGATCTCAATTTCTTTTAAAGTCCCAGAACTATGGTTTGATAAAAAATTCGAAAACCAAATAAGGTAGAGCTAGTTTGGTGCTCTAAAGATATCGATAACTGTCGTTTCAAGTTTATGCCAGAGCGGGGCAGGGGGAGATGGGTCAAAACTTTAGCATTTTAAGCTTCTCTAAAATCCTATGACAGATTTTCCCCAAACGTGGCAGGTAGCATCCATAGGGTAATAGAATGTCATTTTTTTTTTTCGAAGGGGTAACCAGACCGGGGAAGGGGGGGGGGTGGCTTTTAATTCCATTATTTGAGGCATTTGGGCCCCTGGGCCCCACCAGGTTGGGTACAGTGCCCATTTCTTTGGATTAAGATCTTGTATACCCTGTGAATGCTATATTTGCCGTAAGGACTGAGTTATCTACCAAAGGGTTTTCAAGAATAAGAAATAAAAAAAAAAATTCAGCTCCGATTTTCCACTCCCACTCCCCCAAGCGACCAAGAGGAGGGCACCCCCGGATCATAAGCAACGTGCATACCATTGAACATAGCATTATATATACATACTTATAGCAATATATATCACCTCTGTCTTGTGGCTCTTCGGAAGATTTTTTTCGTGTTTTGTTTATTTTTTTTACATCTTAGTTTAGCGTATTTGACCCCCTGTTTCCGCCCCCTCCCATCAGGTTCGGCATGACCCCCATTGGTTAAAGTGAGATCGTATTATCCGAGAGATGTTATCTGCCAAGTTTGCTGAAAATCTATTGAAGGGTTTTATAGATGAAGCTGAAAATGTAAACATTTTGCTCGATCCCCCCCCCGCAATGTTCACCCCAGGATCCGCCATAGGCAAACTTGACATTAAGTCATGAATGTCTTCATAGCACTACCTTAGCTCTATGCTTCATCATATGTATGGAATACATTCCATAGATATGAGACCCTGTGGCACCCCCGGGGAGGGGGATGCTCAATGAAATAAACTGAGATGTTATTACCCTTGAAAATGATACCTGCTGTAAAAGCTAAGAGAAAATCTGTCGAGGGGTTTTCTAATACAGTCAAACCTGTCTGTAGCGGCTACCCAAAGGAGACGAAAAAAAGTGACCATTATAGACAGGTGACCGCTGTAGACAGGTTCTTTAGCATGCATTTTTCGATCGGAGGGAATTTCTTTTTCTTTATGTCCTTCGAGGGACTTTATTTCATTCCATTTCTCTTTAAAAATCACAAAAAATTACAGGGAGAAACATGTAAGAACATAACAATAAGGGTATGAACAATTACTTACTTACTTATCCCTCGACCTCTGCGATCGTTGGGGAGGCATGGGGAATAGTAAGCGGTCGACCGTTTCCATCCGGCTCTATCTTGGGCTGCTATGAGGAGGTCTGCCAAGGGTAGAGCTGTCCATTCCTTCACATTGTCCAACCAGCTCTTTCTCTGTCTGCCACGGGAGCGTCCACCTTCTACAGTGCCCTGCATCACAGTCTTTGAGAGGCAGTCATGCCGAGTAACATGACCAAACCAGGCCAGCTTGCGTCTCTTGACCATTTGTAGGAGAGTCACTTGAGGTCCCACGAGGCTGGTGACCTTGTTTCGGACAAACTCGTTGGTTTTGCGTTCCCAGTAGTGTATGCCAAGCAGTCTTCTCAGGCATTTGCACTCAAAGGCTTGGATTCGCTTTTCTGACTCGGCCAGTATTGTCCAAGTCTCGCAGCCATAGAGGAGAATGGAGGTGATGAGAGACCTGAATAGCATGTACTTTGTTTTGAAGCATATGTTGCTCTTCCATATTCTGTTGAGTCTAGCCATCGCTGCTGTTGCTGCGGCTATCCTGGTTCGAATTTCCCCCGTACAGGTGCCGTCTTTGTAGATAGTTGATCCCAGGTATTCGAAGCTTGTTACCTCGTCTAAGGTCTCTCCATTCATAGTGATGTTTGCACTGATGTTGTTTGGGCTATTGACCATCACTTTGGACTTTTCTGTGCTCACTTCCATGCCATATGCCTCTGCTCTGTCCACTAGTCTGTTGGTGAGGTCCTGTAATTCTCTGTTGGTGCCCCCTATGAGGTCGATGTCATCTGCGAATCGAAGATTACTGACGGGTCTACCACCAATTGAGATTGAAGTACAGTGGTTCTGTAGAGTTTCCTGCATGATCTTCTCCAGGAACAGATTGAATAAGACAGGAGAGAGTAAACAACCCTGCCTCACGCCAACCGTTGTCTTGAAGAACTCTCCCAACTGGCCGTTCAAAAGCACTGAACTGCTAGAGTTAGCATAGAGAGCCTGAATAACCTGTACCAGTTCAGTTCAGTTCAGTTCAGTTTTTATTTCTGCATTTCAAAATCAATACAAATCAACAAATCAACAAAATACTTACATAGTCATTTACACAGCTAATATTCGTAACGTTTGGATCTTACATACATTTTCTTTTTTCAAGAACGAATATCATATATGAAAGGAAGCAATAGGAAATGATAAAAATGAAATGCAGGGGACCATCATCATAAGCTAAGCTTGACGAGGAAGATGGCCCCAGGTAAAGAGATACATAAAGAAAATCTTGCCACTCACTGAGTGGGGGGTAATTGTGCGAAGGGCACAATAAAGAGATACATAAAGAAAATCTTGCCACTCACTGAGTGGGAAGTAATTGTGCGAAGGACGTGCGGTGCAGTGCGGTGTGCATTGTGTTGGGATGAATCTTGGTTTGTACGTTGAGTGTTATTTTGTGTATCAGTGTGATGAGGTGAATGTTACTTCAGTTATGGCCGTGAACTCATTGTTTAGGGTGTTTGTTGACCAGGTGGTATGAATATTTATGTGTCAGAAGTATACTGGATTATGAGGGTGTTTTCCTTTTAGTTCTCGTTTGAAAATGTTCAACGACGTACATTGTTTTAAATTAGGGGGTAAAGAATTCCAAATATCTGGTCCATTATGTTTTAATGATTTTTGAGCTAAAATGATTCTGGGTTTTCGAGATGGTAATCGGACGACTGACGTGTTGGATATGAATGAACGGTGGAATTTGGAGTAAAGAAGCCATCAAAAATTTTTGGAAGACAATTAAATGTATATTTATACATAAAAACAGCAGTTTGAAAGGTGTGAAGATCCTCAATTTTCAATGTTTTTAGTTGACGAAATAGGGGATTGGATGGGGATAAGTAACGGGAATTGGTAATCAAACGTACAGCACGTTTTTGGAGGGTAAGAATTGGATTAATTTTAGTTGAGCCACAGTTTCCCCAAACGATATTGCAGTATGTGATATGTGGTAAGATCAATGCATTGTATAGAATAGTCAGGGAATTTTGAGAAATGAAGTTTTTCAGTCGATATAAAATTCCTACAGTTCTTGAGACAGACGTGTGGATATTATGAATGTGATCGTTCCAAGTTAAACTCGAGTCAATTGTGATTCCTAAAAAATTAGTAAATCTTACTTCAGTTAAGGATAATCCATCAATATTAATATTATAACTGCTGTTAATGTTCTGTGAAGCAGTAGGTTTGAAACGTATAAAATTTGTTTTAGAGACATTAAGGGATAATTTATTACATATAAACCATTGGGAGACTTTGTCTATTTCCGTGTTCAGAGTATTAAACAGTGTTTCGAGGTTCTCATGGGAGTAAAAAATATTAGTATCATCCGCAAAAAGTATAAATTTAAGAGTTTTTGATGTATTTATTATATCATTGATATATACAAGGAACAGTAGGGGGCCAAGAATTGATCCCTGGGGAACACCACATACAATATTAGAATTCGGAGATTTAGATGACTTAAATAGTACATATTGCTTTCTGTTGGATAAATAATCAATAATCCAAGAAAGTGCTAAACCGCGAATACCATATCTTTTTAATTTGTAAATTAATATATCATGATCTATGGTATCAAAAGCCTTTGATAAATCCATGAAAATTCCTATAAAGTGTTTTTTTATTTGCAAAAGATTCAGTAATCTTATCTAACAATTGAATTATAGCTAAATCGGTGGAATGGCCCTTTCTAAATCCAAACTGATTAGGAATAAGTAGGTCATTTACATGAAGAAAAATGTACAGGCGTTTATGAATAATTTTTTCCAGAATTTTAGAAATACTAGGTAATAACGATATTGGTCTATAATTTGTTAAAAGAGAAGGGTCGTCTTTTCTTTTGAAAATTGGAACTACTTTCGCAATTTTTAATGAGTTTGGGCATATTCCAGAAGACAGTGAAAGATTGAAAATGTAAGATAAAGGTGTGGTTATTTGTTTGATGATTTTCTTCAGTATATAAACACTTATTTCATCATGGCCACTGGATCTACTTGGCTTTAATCTGTTAACAATCTCCAGTATTTCATCCTCATCTGTTGGGGTAAAGAAAAGGGATTTGTCGCAGTTTGGTGGAAGAAATTCAGTAAAGTTTGAATGAACATGTTTGTTTTTTATTTTTGAAGCTAATTGGGGGCCAATATTTACGAAGTATGAGTTAAAAGCATCAGATATTTCATCAGGGTTTGTGAGTTCTTTGTTGTCATTATAAAAAACGGACGATGTTTCCTTATTATTTTTACCTGTAATTTCATATATAGTTTCCCATAAGCCATTTACGTTATCCTTTTGATTATCAAACTCATCGGAATAATACATTTTACGAGAAATACGAATCAAATTACTGAGTATATTTCTATACTTTTTGTAATCTGTAAAATGTTTTGTATTGTGGGTAGTAATCGCCAGTTTATACAATTTATTAAGGGTTTTTATTGAATTGATGATTCCCTTTGTAATCCAGGGGTGTTTGTTCTTTTTACGTATTTTTTTCTTAACTACAGGAATGTTTTTTTTTCGATAATGATATAAAAGTTTATCTAGGAAAATATCATAAGCTTTATCGGCGTTATTTTGAAGATACACTTCTTGCCATTCTTCCTTCATCAAGTCAAGATTAAGTAATTCAATATTCTCGTCTGATTCTTTTCTGTACATTATTGGCCTGGGTTTTGAAATACTTTTGACGTTTTCAGAATAACGAAGAATAATGAATGTCGGTAAATGATCAGATATATCATAATATAGATACCATTAATGAATTTATTTACTGAAAAGTTATTAGAAAAATATTATCCAACAAGGTTTTAGATGTTTGGGATATTCTTGTTGGGTTATCAATATGGGAATGGAAAGCATATGAAAAAAGAATAGTTTCTAATTTTACCGCTAAAGTATCTATTTTCGTCATGTCAATATTATAGTCGCCCATAATATAAATTTCCTTATTTTCTTGTGTAATCGTGTTGATGCATTCATCAAAATTTTCTAAAAACGTTTCGGTTTTATGATTTGGTGGCCTGTATATAACACCAATTATCTTATTTTTCATTTTATCATTGATGATTTCCACAAACAGGCTTTCCCAACCTTCAATATCAATATCAGTTCTTATTTCTCCTCGCAATTCGTAATATATATATAGGGCTACCCCTCCCCCTCTATTGTTCGTCTATACCAAACTCTCTCATGATCTTCCACAGGCCATCGTGCCAGACTCTATCGAAAGCCTTTTTGAAGTCGATGAAATTGTGGAAGAGGTCTCGCTGGTGCTGTAGATGCTTTTCGATCAGAACTCTGCAGTTAAAGATCTGCTCCACTGTGCTCCAGCCAGCTCTGAATTCTGCCTGTTCTTCTGCCAACAGCTCATCCGCTGTGGTAGTCAGTCGGTTGAGGATAACTCTGAGCATTACCTTGCTGGGGTGGCTAATGATGCTTATGGTCCTGTTATTTTGACACTGCCTTGGGTTACCCTTCTTTGGAAGTGGAATGATCAGGCACTGGGCCCATTCTCTTGGCCATCTTTTCTCCTCCCATATCTTCTGACATAGTGTTGTGAGGGCCTGAACTGTGGCTTCTCCTCCGCACTTTATAAGAGCTTAGTGGGGACGTTATCCACTCTCGGTGACTTCCCTGGTTTCAAACTGAGGATTGCCTTTTCTACCTCTTCCTTTATTACAAGGGGCTCATCTTCCTCATCATCTTTAATCTGTGTGTCTGCCTGAATACTGGTGTCTAGGTGAAGCTGGTAGTTGTAGAGGTCACTACAGTACTCAGTCCATCTTTTCAAAATTTCTTCGCTGTTTGTTAGGAGGTTACCATCTTTATCATCTATGACAGGACACTTTGGCTGGCTGGTTTTGGTCAGGGTCTTAAAGACCTAATAAAATGCTTGCAAAATGTTTGAATATGCAAGAGAAATGTAATATATATGTCATGATTATCAATGTAAATATGTTGTCAGTGTCATTCCGGTTTTTATCGCTTCTAGAAACTCCCCAAATATCACATTTTTTTAGGACCTCGTTGCAGCTTTTGCGAAAAAGATAGTCACGTGACCAACACCCCTGAACCGATTGATGACGTATAAGCACGGAGTTGTGCTTAGTTAGCAGACGCCGCTCAGCACAAGCACTTAGATTACTAGCTTGGTACACGCGCGTACACGTTAGCTAGCCCGGCCAGGCCCGGGCCCCGCGGGATGTGCGCTCCCGGTC
This sequence comes from Diadema antillarum, assembly GCF_040938485.1. Classification (NCBI taxonomy): domain Eukaryota; kingdom Metazoa; phylum Echinodermata; class Echinoidea; order Diadematoida; family Diadematidae; genus Diadema; species Diadema antillarum. The sequence goes on from NW_027271796.1 coordinate 63,730, forward strand.
GACACACTGACTGTCGACATGTACGCATTAGTACCACGTACATTATCACTAAGTTAGCTTGCACAAATACCTGGTACCTCGAGCATAATGTCTTCCCCTATATGGGTAAACTTCGACATTGATGATGATGATGATGATGATGAAGACTGCAGCTCTGACGACAGCGGAGAAGAAGAGGAGGCACATGAAGTTGAAGGGGAAGATGGGGAGGGAGAGGCAGCCGATGAACCTTACCGATATGAACCAGCTGCATCTCCCCCGCTGCCAGTGCAAGAGCGTATGAACATGGCACCAAGTCCGAGAATAGACCTCACGGAAACGATCGCCTGGGAAATACAGAGTGGTATGTCTGGTATGCCCCCATATAGTTTAACGTTAGAAAGGATATACTGTATTCTTATCTACATGATTGACATTATAAGTTGTAACTGTTTGTCTAGTAAGTAGTAGAACAGACCCAGCTCGCTCACAAAGTGAGCGGCTACTCCGGCCGCAGCAAGCGGGAGCGTCCCGGCCGTGGCCTGGCCCGTCGGCCGGCGCTAACAAGTTAAACTACTAGTAGTAGTCTAGCAGTCTACTAGTAGTGTAGTAGTCTACTAGTGGGTAGTCTACTAGTGCTACTACTAGTAGTAGAACTATTACCACTAGGTCTAGTAGACTAGTAAGTAGTAATAGCAGAATCTTTGGTAGTAGTACAGAGGCTACACTCTAACTGGTTAGGGGGATATGTTACAGGATGGGTCGTGGCTCAAAAAAAGAAAAGAAAAAAGGCCTAACCAGTTTCCATGGTCAGTTTCTGCAATTTTAATATATTGTTATCAGTAATTTAGATGCGTCATTTTCTAAGAAAAACGATACCAAGAATGATCGTCAATTTTGGTCGAGTAGTTTTTGTTTTATGCTACAAATCATATTGTGGAAGGAAACCCCACCGCCGTGCTTATCTACCGATGAACGCCACGGCGGGGCTGAATTCACGAGTAGGTCTAGGCCTATAAAGCAGGCGAGTCGCCGTAGTATTAGTACAGACACGCAGTGGTGGTGGGGCTATCGTGAAATAGGCCCAACCGCAGTGCGCGTGCACCGTACCCGTGCGTTTATAGCAAGCAAGGGTAGGTCCTATAGGGTTTAGGGTTAGGTAGGGTTGTATTTATGGTTAAATTGGCCGTTAAATTAGTCGAGGGACATATTAGGAAGTCATTTTCGCCGCATTCACGAGTATGACTGTGGAAGGCAGCCCCACAACCGTGCTTACCTACCGATGAACGCCACACGGTGGGGCTGAATTCACGAGTATTTAAACAGGCGAGTCGCCGTAGTATTAGTACAGACACGCAGTGGTGGGGCCTATTTCACGAGTTTGCCGAAAATAATGGATATCCAAGCGTACCACAGTTGTAATCTGTATTATTGGCAGTATTAAATTCGATACAATTCATTAAATATTCTTTTGTCTAAAGGCTTAGCCAATGACAATAGTGCAGCGCAGCACCTGCTATGCGCTCGCTAGCTCGCTCCCCCGCCAGCGCTAGCAGCCGGCCGGCTGTCGCTGCGCTGCGCTAGCATAGCCTTGCCGCATGCCAGCTCGCGCTGGCTATGGCTAGGCTGGTCGGACAATCAATATCGACGACTCCGTTCTTAGACGTCATCACAATTTAGAAGTGATAGTGCGCCGCATGCGGCGAAAGTATAGACAGTTTTCCAAAACCGAGGAAATTGCATCCATTATGTTAACAAATATAGAACAAAATTCAGAACAGTAAAAAACCCCGCACAACCATAGAATTACTTAGAATTTAACATTTAATATTATTTCGTTATTGAGAAAAAAATGTCTAAATCATTTTATTAGGTCTTTAAGAGTGTTGTAAGCCTCCTTGATGTTTCCTGCAGTCAGTCCTTTGTCTATGACTTTGCACTGGGCTTCAATCCAGTCCTCCTTGGCAGCTTTCACTTTCTTCCTGACCTCCCTATTCATCTCTCGGTACTGTATTCTTGCCTCATGGCTGGTGTGTTTAGCATGCCTCAGCTCTCGTCTCTTGTCACAGAGGTCAAGCACTTCCGTCGTGACCCAAGGTTTGGATCTCTTTTGCTGCTTCCCCAGCACTTCGTCAGCCGTTGTCAGTAACACTTCCTTGATATTACCAGCAAGAGTGTCTATGTCATTGTCGAGTACACTGAGTACTGCAAACTTTCCTCCAACTTGAGCTTTGAATATTTCCACAGCCTCTGGGTCTTGAAGTTTTTCAATTCAATTCAATTCAATTCAATTCAATTTATTTGCTCAATTCCACCAAGAAAACAAATTACAGAAATTGTAATACCTCGGTATTGGGTGAAGACAAGAAATCAATGATTACACAAACATGACAGATAGCTAAAAAGAGTTAACATATACTAGTACATGAGGTGGAAAAGATAGGAGTCCTGCTGAGAAGCAAAGCTTGTAAATTGCAGAAACTCGTATTTACAGATACAAAACAAAAAACACCAGATACACAAGACTGGAAAATTCAGCCTGAAAACTATGTACAATATATACATACAATATGCGAAAATGAAATAATTGTGGGGGGGGGGAAGCACACTAACGGATGTTAAAAGAGAAAAAATGTATTTAAACAGAATATGGGATTGAATAATGGGAAGAAAAAAAATAACTTGGACTTGGACACACAGTTACAGGGACAAGAGTAAAGAGGGTGAAATAAAGGCAATGACTTTCAAGATATCCAGTGCTTAACTAAGATGTAGCTCAGCATTAATCAATGAAAAAAAAAGTAAAACCAATAAAGCAGATTCTATCAAAAAGCCTACATATATCTAATTATTCATAAAGATGTGAATTTAACACTCAGCCCTATTTTTTGAGATCGAAGCAAATGCGAGGGCTATTCTTTTGACACTTCGAATTCAGCTTCAGCTTGATAGTTGTAAGCACAAGGTCGTGGTCGCTGCCAATGTCAGCACCTGGGAAGGTCCTCGTGTTTGCTTTGTTAATGCTGGACTTGAAGCGTTGTGGTACCAGAATGAAGTCTATCTGGTTGTGCACTTGACCATTTGGTGAGTGCCAGGTTACAGTTCTGGACCAGTTTTTGGGGTGCAGAGTGTTGGCCAGGGTTAGGCAGTGACTTTTGGCAAATTCCAGTAGCCTAATGCCTCTGTCATTAGTATCTCCCATGCCAAATCTCCCGACTGTCCCTGCCCAGTTCTCGTAAGCATCTGGGCCTACCTTGGCATTCCAGTATCCCTGAACCATCATGAGGTCTTTCCTTGGGACTTTTGCTATTGTGGCCTCCAGCTGGTCATAGAATTCCTCCACTTCCTCATCACCATGGCCTGAAGTTGGAGCATAGGCTTGGATAATAGTCAATTTGTGTGGTCTGGCTGAGATGCGAATGGAGATCAGCCTGCTGGAGATTGGGGTGCAGCTGATGACACTGCTGGAAATTTCTTTCCTAACAATAAATGCCACGCCGTGTTGATGTTTCCCCTCGTCCCCGGAGAACCAGATGAACAATTATCTGTCAAAATAATATAATCACATGAATTTCGAATCCTCCGTTAGTGAAAGTATACTTCAAATATTTTCTTAATACCTTCAAAAAAGATAATGAGTGTGACATCACCACGGGATAAAAAATGAATGGCCGCTGGCGGCGTCTTTTCTATCATTCCGCTTTTTCTTTTTTTTTTTTGAAACTGTATTTATTTATATTCCTTACTCTGATCACTGATCCGTCAGAACTAGGGCCGACACGTCGCGATGCCATGATCAGAGTCTGGATGTTTGTTCAGCGTAATGGGTTTGAAATATTTGAAGAATTAGATATGAATCGAAGCTCTTTGGTACCGTAGAATGGTGATATGTTCAGAAAATACGATTTCAGATGAAAGTTTGAATGGAATCTGCTATGCTCTGCCACCGAAACCGGAAGACAGTAAGCACACAGCCAGTACCCTTCGAATAGAAACACTGACAACTTGTGCCCAGACGCTGGATAATGGCATTTTCCTTTCTGCATTGTTGTTGGCCAATTTCGAAACCGTTCCAGAAATGTCAAGACCCTTGTGCCTGCCGAGGGGAGTATTATTTTGTTTCGTATGATTTAGATGAGAAAGAGGCCAAGCACACGTCAGGGTACACATCTTAGCGGCAGGGAAACGCTTGTCACTCTCACTACATTGGCTTTATTGAGTGGATCAAATCAAGTATCCTGGTCAAAATATTATAGTTCGAAAGACATCTGACAACCAAGACACCTATATACAGACATGCGTTCGTTGGCAATTATTTTCAGTTGTCTATACTGACGGGGTGTTTTGCTCCCTTTCGTATGTCTGTGAAGTGAAAATATGTCAGAAATAGGGATTGATACTGAAGGACTATTTTTACATCAAATGAATGGAAACAAAATCAGTTATAGCATGAAATTGTGTTTAACGATCAATATAACATAATGGTGGGACAGTCGAAACGACTTTTATTCGGCATGTCTTCTACCATGGCGCCCTCAACTAACCACTCGGGCTCACGTGATGCCAGTCATTTGCAGAAAAGTCCCTGTCGTTCCAGTTTAATAGGTGTGATTAAGATTTCTCTTATTCACTATCGTCGTCTCCCATTCAAAAGATGTTAGACATTGTTATTTTCTCCTGTATCAAGGATGTCCTCTTGTAAAACTGCATCCGAAAGCAATGAACTGCAATCTTAGCGCGTGACCCATCTAAATCTAGTACTTCCGAATACAACGACTTCAATGCACATGTCACTGAACTTTGAAATGACTTAAAGCTGAAACGGATCTCAGAGCTATTTGTCGTTCATTTATCACGTTTCCATTCCATAAAGTTAAGAAAGTCAATTTAACTGGCCATCACAGTGCGTGTCCTTGTTAGTGCTGATATCCTTGCAATGCAATATGGCTGCTTTGCAGATTTCCGCCTTTGGAGGATTAATAGACATTCATGACCACTATGAAACCCATAACTTCATTTCTCTCCTAGAGCATTAACTGCCCCAAGCCTCAGTCATCTTGTCTTTCTGCGTGAATTAATATGGCCTCAAGGCTCGCAGGGAGTAGCGAGCGTGACCAAGCATTGAGTGTCACACGGATGTGTGCACATTAGTTGTTTACCACGCGGGACTATTATCAAAATTAGATACATCTCATCCCATCCCTTCCCTTTCCAGTCAGTAATCTACTTTGACACTGAACATCGTACGAAAGAAAAAAAATTGATGATACACTAACGAAAGCCTTGAAATCAATAATGATCACGTTGCCGGCACCCACCTTTTATTACTAAAGTTAGAGATCATAGATCATTCAAACTGCTACATACATAAATAAATATATATATATATAAATAAAAAATATATATTATATATATATATATATATACATATATATATAAAATATATATAATACATATATATAGATATACATATATATATATATAAACACACACACACACACATATATATACATATATATATAACCAAAGAAAGGGAAAACTGACCAGAAACAAAATGTTTTCACTATATATATATATATATATATATATACATATATGTATATATGTTGAGAACTCACGTATTGGCTCCACGAAGAAATGAAGAAATATACTGGTAATGCATTTTTGGCCAAAAAAGAATGAGTTTATTCGACTCGAATTTTCAGCGGCCTCCGCCTTCTTCAGGAGTCTTGACAATGACGGTATTAAAACAAAGCAAAACAAAAATTGAACACGTAGAGCGCGCACTCAAATCCCCCCCCCCAAAAAAAAAAAAAAATTATAAAACTATGGATGTCACATTAAGGAGACACTTCATGCTTCAACGTTTTTAATTGATAATATCTCATTCAATCCATACTTAACTGCTGACAATGCTAAGTCATGGGCGTCACCAGGGGGGGGGGGGGGGGGGGGGGGGTGCGTTGGGTGCGAACGCACCCCCCCCCCCTTCAGATCCTTTTTTAAAAAAAAATTCAGTCTGCGAGCGACCTCAACGCCGTACGCTAAATAATTATTCTTTTCTATTTTTTTTCGTATTTTGCACCAGAGACAAAAAAAAAAAAAAAAATCGTCGGCAAAAACAATTCGCACCCCTGGTTCTGGCAGCACTGATTTTATACATATCTACTAGTATTCTACAGTGTTTACTATTTTAAATACGTACTGTACATCCGTACCATACGGAGCACTTATACACGTTTGCATGTACGTGTATGTAGGGTCTATGTACGTTACTTCTGACCAATCCATATTGCCAGCCCAAGAGCGACCCTTAGCCTCATTAAAAAAAAGAAAAAAAGAAAAAAAATGGAGGGGCAAGCATATCATTTTGCCCACCCCCCCCCCCCTTCCATAATTCCAGAGACGGGAAGATTTTCTTATCTTTTTTTTTTGACAGAAAAACAAAAAGTTACCACCATAAAAATATTGGAGGGGCAAGCATATTTTAATTCCCCCCCCCCCATAATTGATTATTCCCGAAATGAGAACATTTTCTTGCTTTTGAAAGAAAACAATAATGTTGCCCCCCTAAAAGTATTGGAAGGCAAGCGCATCATTTGCCCCACCCACATAATCATAATTCCCGCGATGAAAAGATTTTCTTGCTTTTTTGTTAGAATTAAAGAAATCTGTCCAATTATTTCACCCAAAAGCAGTGGCGTAACTACGGAGGGGGGGGGGGGGGGTGCGCCCCCTTCCCAATCCGCTGCTTAAAAAAAAAAAAAAACTTACCGAAATAGTAATTCAAATGTTAGTAAACTGCTTTTGAATGAAAGGGTGATCAAGAAATAAGATATTTTTCTATGATTTCTTTTAACCATAATTAAATAGGTATATAGTGTGAAACATTGTTCAAAATTAAAGCCCGGACTCGACAAAAGATTGTGATTCAGCGTGATTCCTGGTTGGCATTCTGCATATAAGCAGGATGTGCGCAGTATACCCAGTACATCTGAACGAAGAGTCGCTACAGTGTTGCGCAATGTGATGTAGAATGTACACCTTTGTACCTTACGCTTCGTTATATCAAAGCTAGATCATTGATTTTGCAGTGTTACTTTACATACTAGTCTATATAGAAATGTCTTGCATTGCCAATAAAAAGACTTGACCTGGGCTAATTCCTAACTTTTCCATGTATATAATACACACACACACACACAAACGCGCACAATTAGTTTAGGGGATGCTCTAAAGTGCAGATTTTGGACATCCTTCCCCGCTTGGTCACTTCGACAACCCCTCGCTGGTCATACCTCCCCCAGTCATGAACATAAACCCACACCCTTGACTACAAGTGGCGGATCCAGGGGGAGGGCGCACCGGGCGTCCCCCCCCCCCCTTTTAATTTCCAAAGCGAAAAAAAAAATAATACAGCTTCAAACGGCAGTTTTTGGACAGTAAAATGTCAAAATTTTCAAGCGTGCTCGCTCTGCTCGCTCGCATTTAGTCGTAATGCCATTTTCCTGAAGTTGCTGCCAGTAATTGCCGGCAGTTGCATCTGGTGCTCCCCCCCCCCCTTAATTTCCAAAGCGAAAAAATATAGCTACAATCGGCAGTTTGGGGACTGTGAGAATGCCAAAATTTTCAAGCTCGCTCGCTCCGCTCGTTCGCATTTAAATTCTCCTGATATTGCTGCCAGTAATTGCCAGCAGTTCCGCCAGGTAGGCCTACGCCCCCTTAATTTCGAAAGCAAAAAAGCTATAGCTTCAAATGGCAGTTTTTGGACTGTAAAATGTCAAAATTTTCAAGCTCGCTCGCATTTAATCTTTATGCCATTCTTCTGATGTTACTACCAGTAATTGTCAGCATTTGCGCCCGGTGCGCCCCCCCCCCCCCTTAATTTCCAAAGCGAAAAAAATATAGCTACAAACGGCAGTTTTTCTTACTGTAAAATGTCAAAATTTTCAAGCTCGCTCTCTTCGCTCGCTCACATTATTTAAGCGTTATGCAATTCACCTGATGTTGGTGCCAGTAATTGCCAGCAGTTCCGCCCGGTGCGCCCCCCCCCCCCCCGTAATTTCCAAGGCAAAAAATATGGCTACAAACGGCAGTTTTTGGACTGTAAAATGTCAAAATTTTCAAGCTCGCTCGCTCGCTCGCATTTAATTGTTAAGCAATTCTCCTGATGTTGCTGCCAGTAATTACCGGCAGTTGCGCCCGTTGCGCCCCAACCCTCCTTTATTTCCAAAGCGAAAAAATATGGCTCCAAATGGCAGTTTGGGGACTGTAAAATGTCAAAATTTCAAAGCTCGCTCTCTTCGCTCGCTCGCATTTAATTATTATGCCAATCACCTGATGTTGCTGCCAGTAATTGTGAGCAGTTGCGTCCGGTGCGCCCGCCCCCCTTCATTTACAAAGCAAAAAAATATGGCTACAAACGGCAGTTTTTGGACTGTAAAATGTCAAAATTTTCAAGCTCGCTCGCTCCGCTCGCTCGCATGTAGTCGTTATGCCATTCTCCTGATATCGCCAGTAATTTGTCGTATCACACCGTCATTCCATATCCATTTATAGGGGGTATCGTGTACCCCCTCCGGCACTTCCACACCCTCCCCCCACCCTTGCTCGCTCCCTCGCATACTAACTCCCCCCCCCCCCCTTCCCCAAGATGAAATCCTAGCTACGCCGGTGCCCTTTCCCCGCTTGGTTTCCCTCAAAAAACAGTAAAAGTCTAGGGATTGAGAGCTTCCTATATTCCAAATGTCTGTCCAAAAAATCTCGTAAACATTTAGTGTCAAAACGCACCCCCCTTGAAAAAAAGCTGGTGACGCCCCTGTAAGTACACACCTTCTGCACTGTCTGCTTTATGTGCTTATAATGGAATGCATAATACTGTATAATATAAAACATAAACCTAAATATAGGTTTTCCTGTCAATTTCATCGGCTTTGCATTCGATTTAACGATGCGATCATTCAAATTCGAGTGAATTTGAATGATCACTGAGATTAACATTCAAAAAGGTAATCTAGTTCGTTCAACTTAACCCTAACTAGGCCGGGGGGGGGGGCCTTGAAGGCCCCCCCCCCCCCTCCAACGTTCCGCGCGATGTATCGCAATGGCAAAAAAGGTATCGCCGCGACGTTTCATGACTTTTTTCTTTCGAGTTTCCCGCATCTTTTGACACCAAATTTGCGACGCCCAGGTGCGCGGTTCCGAAGTTACGCATAAATATGTACATGCATGTCAGACCAAAAATTGCTCAAAAAACGTTAATTCGTGTACAATTTCAATGCAAACTGTGCTTACAGGCAAATTTCATAAAAGCATGATTATTTTGGTGTTTTATTGATTAAAATCAATGAATAACATATTTTCTTGTTCGGAGCGATGTCGCGGACAAATTTCATCGAAAAAACAATGAAAACATAAAGTCGAAAAAGCAAAGAAATACATAAGAAATTCCAAAAAACAATAAAATAGTTAAGAATTTTTTCTGATATCACAATTTTTTTTATTACATTTGCTAAGGACACTAAAAAGAATATGTACACAAAAAATGTGCCTGTTTTGAGCTTTATTTTGTGATTTATACCAATTAGTCTGATTTTAGGCATCATCATGCATAAATTAGCATAATTTTGCATAAATGATGATTTTTTTGAGAAAAATAACTTCATGGTATTTTAGATTACATCATAGGCAATGTGTGTGCCAATTTTCGTCGCGATCGCGCGGTCGACGGCCGAGATCTGGAGGGGGGGGGGCCTGGGAGGCCCCCCCCCCCCGGCTCTATCAACTACCTAAATAGCCCGGCCTAGTTAGGGTTAAGGCATGCGATTTCATGAGTTTCTCAAATAAACGTGTAAAAAGGGGGTTCAAATTAAAATGCACGCGTGCAACGCATCCAAATTTGCATCAGCACCTCCGGGAAGACCTTTATCCGTACCGAGGAGTGGGGGGGGGGGGGGGGAGGGAGGGAGGAGATGATCGGCGATAGTCATCAAATACGAGCACAAATACAAGCCCAAAGTTTTACGCACACACGCGCTATGGGTACGTGCAAAAATTAAGTGAAATGAAAGAAATAAAATGGTAGTACGGATATATATATATGTACTTCTGTATATGTAGTATATGATAAAAACTTTATCATTTCAATGGGATTTCTGAATTGTTTGAATTAAGTCAGTTAAGACAATCATCCCAAGGGGCGTCGATCCCTTTTTATGATGGGGGAGGGGGTGGGGGGTAATATGCGAGGGAGCGGAGCGACCGAGGCGGTGGTGGAAGGGGGATATACCCCCTCTCACAAGAGGGAGATTTTGATTTGTCAGACCTGTAATTCAGTGATCTAGTGCACAAATTTGGTGAAATATTCGATTTTTCTTTCTATCAAAAACAGTAAGAAACTTTCATATTCAGGGAAATGTGCAGGGAGAGGAAGTAGGAGGGAGAATAGACGCCCTCACACACACCAGACATATTTTGTATTTTGCAGACCTGAAATTCAGATACAAGGTGCACACTTTTGGTGAGATATTTGATTTTGTTTTCAATAAAAAGAGTAAGAAATACAAACTACCATTCAGGAAAATGTGCAGGGGAGGATGTGGGAGGGGGAAACCCCACATGGGGGGGGGGGATATTTCTTTTTTTTTTCATTTTCAGACTTGAGTTCAGAGATCTAGTACACCCCTCTGGTGAAATATTCGAATATTGTTTCTATCAATAAAAAAAATTTATAAAAACTATACATATTCAGTGAAATGGACGGGGGCGGGGGTGGGGGGGTGTTGGGAGGGAGATGAGTGTTTGGAGGGAGTTACCACTTCCCAAACTACTGAGATTTTGAAATTTCAGACTTCAGATTTCAAATTCAGAGTTCTGTTGCATCCCTTGGGCGAAATATTCAATTCTTGTTTCCATCAATAAAAAAGTAAAGAATATATATTCACTGTTGGTCAAAAAGTGGAATAATTTTGCATTGAATAAATGTCGACAGTTTTGTTTGCATTTTAAAGGCTGTCTGTAGACGAACGGGTATGTCGTTGATTACGTAACGTTACCCCATTATTCAGGTGATATTTGAACATGAGGAATGTGCTATTACGTAATAAAGTTACCTTGTGCAGACTATAAAGCCCTGTGCAATTGAAATATTGCCATTTTTGCAGATTTTGCACCGTGTAAAGAAAGTTGATTTTTTTTTCCAAGTTCCTGTACTGCTTGCATTCAAAATCGGTACAGAGTCTCCCTAGTTGTAGACTATGCCTGGTCCAATGCCAACGGCAATGCGCGAGAGAGTGGTAGCACTGAGGCAGAAGGGCTTCAAGCAGACTCGTATAGGAGAAATCCTATGGATTTCACAGGGTGCAGTCTCTCAAATCCTTAAGCGTCATTGTGAGAAAGGAAACGTGCTATCACGGAAATCACCAGGACATCCCAGACTGACAAAAAGAATACTAGTAGATGATCGTCAGCTGTTGAATCTTAGCCGCAGAAACCGGAATTTACCGGTCGTCATCAACGCTTGTGGAGGAGACATCATGGAATCAACGTCTCAAGATCAACAGTCAATCGCAGATTGATACAACATGGCTACCGAGCACGACGATTGGAGAGATGTCCACGCCTGACGGTTCGCCACAAGGTAGTTCGTCTCCTTTGGGCCAGGCAGCACAGGACGCTTCAACTGGGACATTGGCAACACGTTATCTTCGTGGACGAGAGCCGGTTCATCCTTGACCGTAGAGATGGGAGAAAGCGAGTTCGTCGGTTAGCTGGGGAAAGTCTTCGGGATGACTGTGTCCAAGAGACAACCCAAGGTGGAGGAGGCTCAGTGATGGTCTGGGCTGGAATCCATTACGGAGGAAAAACGCCACTAGTAGTGCCGGATGGTAACGTAAACGCCGCTGTCTACAGGGAGATATTGGAGTGCCACTGCCTTCCATAATGCAAGATGTGTGTATGGGTTCAATTTCCGACTGCAGGATGATAACGCTAGACCGCACAGGGAAGCTGTAGTTAGGGAATTCCTACAGGCAGAGGGGGTTGAACAGTTGCCATGGCCAGCTTGTTCGCCAGATATGAACCCCATAGAACATGCATGGGATGCTCAAGGCCGATCCCGCACTACTGAGATTTTACATTTTCAGAACTGAAATTTAGAGATGTGGTGCACAATTTTCGTGAAACATTCAATGTTTCTGCTAATAGAAAAATTATATATATATATATATATATATATATAGGGGCCTTTCTGTATTGAGGGAAATGTGCGGGGGAGAGTGTCGGAAGGGGGACAGCCCCTTCTATCACGAGGGTGATTTTGCATTTTCAGAACTGAAATGTAGTTATGTAGCGCACACTTTTTATGAAATGTTAGATGTTGCTTCTAGTGAAAAGGTATGGAAAATATGAACTAGTATTCAGGGAAATGTAGGAATGAGGGTGTGGAAGGGGGTTATCTTCCTCCCACACGACGGAGATTTTTTCATTTTCAGACTTGAAATTCAGATCTCGCGCACTCCTTTGGTAAAATATTCGATTTTTGTTTCTTTCAAAAAGGGAGAGAATATATATCATATTCAGGGAATGTGCGGGGAGTGTGGGAGGGAGATACCCCTTGCACAAGAGGAAGATTTTGCATTTTCAGACTGGAAGTTCACAGATCTGGTGCACCCATTAGTGAGATATTCGATTTTTGTTTCTATTAAAATGTAAGAAAAATATATATTCAGGGAAATGTGCGGAGGCACCGACACCCACGAGTCATACAGCCCACGAGTTATACAGCCCACAAGTCATACAGCTCACGAGTCATACAACCTACAAGTCATACAGCCCACTAGATATACAGCCGTTGAGTTCGACACGAAGTGAAGAAAGCCCACGAGTTATTCAGCCCATGAGTTCGACATTAGGCAAATAAATTCCATGAGTTCGACACTAGCAAACAAGGCCCACGAGACCGACACTACACCAACAAAGCCGATGGATGTAGTGCCTACATCATGTTGTAACATTGTAAAATTAGTCTGAACTTGCTTTTCTTTTTTGTACTTAATGATTACTGTTTATAATGATGTTGTTTAGTGACCTATTACTACGTTTTGGGTGACCCACGTAATACAAGCCATGCTCTTTAGTGGATCACTCTTTTTCATCATTTTCGGTCAACCCTTCAAAGTATACATTGATGTTCTTGATTATTCTGATTTTTTTATGTTCATATCAAGTTTACGGTTTATATTGCATTATGTATTTTCTTTTTCAAACTGATCATAAAGTAATTGTGTAATGCATGCTTTGTATTTTGCTGTACTTTTTGTTTGATGTCGGATGGAAAATAAATGAAACTGATTTTTACCTTTTTGAGTAGAGTAATATTACAAACACAAGCCACATATTGAGGATACATGACTGCGATATTAAAAGTTTTCATCAATTGAACTTCATACATTCTTATAGTTACAGAGACGAATTGGTTCTCTAAAACTTCCTAGCAGTCGGTATAGGATATCTAATGTCATTTTGTACTTAACAAGTGGAGCAAGAGAGAAAAGGGAAAAAATCTTACATCCTGCCCATACATCTTCGAGCTAGAAATGGGGAAAGCCTATTAAAATCAGCACGATGTCATTATGAAAGACCTAAACTTGAAGCCATACACTGTTCTTGTTATTTTCTCCCTACCCCCTTTTTTTTTCGTTAGTGCAAAACCCTGTATACAGATACACATTTTGACTATTAATGGTCTCGTGAGCCTCTTTTGCGTAATGCTTGGTCTCGTGGGCTTTGTTTGTGTAGTGTCGATCTCATGGGCTTTATTTTCATATACTGTCGCACTCATGCATAGGCTGAATGACTCGTGGGCTGTTTAACTCGTGGGCTGTCAGACTCATGGACCTATTTTCGATGTCGATTTCGTGGGTCGTATGACTCGTGGGTGTCGATGTCGTGGGATGAAAGAAATACACACATTACAGTTAGAATTAACTGATTAAATAAAAGTTTGAAGTGAAAATGAAATTATGTAATCCAATGTATCACAGTGAGTGAAAAACGGACGCGTATGAAACGCGTAGAAACTTGTTCATGTTGACTGATTTCGAACACTCAAAGTGCAATGTTGTGTTCCTATAACTGAAATTGAAATTTGTTCTTGAAATTAAATGTTTAAACGTTTATTCAGCTGCCGCGAAACTGAATGCCCAAACTTTGACTCGTTAAATGGAATGATTTTCTTTCTAAATTGAACGAAACAGAATCCAAAAATAATGCGTGATCAAAATCGCTTGAATTTGAATGATTTTTCATTAATTCGAATGTAAATCTAATGAAATTGGGCTGGAAACTTATATTAGTTGTTGTTGTTTTATAGAAAGAAAGAAGAAAGAGAAAAAAAACTTATATTAGCCTACAATTAAGTGAGTGAATGTTGTCTGATGATAGAATGACAGAAATGTGTTTTCTAGTGATAATGATCGGAGTGAGTGATGTCTGAAGTTCGCACCTTTACCTTTAAATCGAAGGCACCGGAATAATAATTGAAACTGTGTGTCCTTCGGCAAAAGTATGGCAGGAGAAGTAAGTGGAACGTATACGCGGTACAGCCGACTAGTACTGTGCGAACGGGGAATTTACGCGGGAACTAAACTAAAAAATGTCATGATTTTGGCGATTTGTGTGATTTACGAACTTTATTTTTCATTCAACTGAGCTCAAATAATTTATAAATTGATTTTTTGCTCCCGATTACTTGAAAGATTTGTCTCATATTACATGGCTAACTTCAGTCTGTGCGTGCGCAGGCCGTAGGGCTACTACGCCGCGATCACTCTTGTTTAGTCCTACAGAGCAGATTGTTTTTAGCGACGACAGGAAAGTCGACAACTTCACTTATGCCTCCCGACTTGCGATTTGGTTCCAATTAGCGTGAGCAAGTGGACATGAGTCATAAAATATTTCTTGTGATTTTGGTGCAATTTGGTTACGTGAATTTTGAGATATCTACATGGATACGGAAGTACTCTAGCACTATGCCTAGCGTTTACACCAGCGCCTGGATCGCGAAGCGGCGGCACTGTTTGTATCTACGTGGTCAGGCCACTCTTCCGAGGTATGGGTCCTACTAAATAGATCTAAGTTAGTCCATGGTGTTAATACGACCACCATGAGATTTATCTCGACTACAAAAACATTGAAAATCCATAAAGCAGATACCTTACCTGCAAAATTCAGCACAGAAACAACAGGGCCTGCAGGACAAGGGCCTAGATCTAGCGGCAACGCTAGACCGTGGAGTCTGGACTTTCGTCTGGACTTTCTTCAAGTTCTGGCAGCAGGGGTATGTATTGCATACTAAACGTTTACGCTGTGCCTATTGAGCGCTGTGCACGTACAGCTGTCGACGGGGCGGCGAGTAGAATCTTCTCGGTCCTTGACTGCTCACTAGTCCTAGTCCTAGTTCTAGTCTAGAGTCTATATGTACTGGATGCTGTTTTCTTCTAACTAGGCGTAAACCGTGATTGCCGTTGACTATTTTTTGGATTTAGATTTTAAGAATCACTCAGTCCTCATCTTCGTTAGATAGTTTGAACTGTGATGTCGAACCATTATCGCTATCATCAATGCATAGTTAGTGCAACGTTACTAGTACTTACACACAGTTTTCTATGGGCAGCACGTTCGGACAATGATGCCAATTTCATTTTGCATATCTGGAATATTCCCCACGAATTTTATCTAAATAAAAATCTTTTGAAGAGATTCCTTCTAAAAATTAATAAATATTGTTTAACATGTTTATTTCAGCTCCATGTTGCAATTTTACTAAATAACAGTTTTTGCAGTACTTCGTGTGAGATTTCATCAGTAAATTGACATGTGTAGTTCGTTTTGCTAAAGTCGGAGGTTGGCACCTGTGTGTGACGTATGCAAAATTGTGTGGATCGTTCCTTGGCTTGCTCGTTTTCATTTTTTTCAAAAAATCATTACCGGCTTATCCTGGGTTTTAGAATCCTCTCTTTCCAGTTGTAGGCATCAAAAAATGTAGATTAGAATTATCAGACAAGTAGAAAATGTCAATACAGGTTTCTTTTCACAGATCCTACCTCTGCTTCGAATTTGGAGCATGCATAAGATAAGAATCAATACAATCATTTTCGCTTTGTATATAACTACAAAGCGAAAATGACTGCTATAAGTGTTGGAGGTGATATTTTATTGCGAGTGTTCTATCAAAGACAAAATGCACAAACTGTGTTTGCGGTCAAAAGAATAGTGACAGTGTGTAAGATTTACAAATTTTATTTAGTTTTTTTTTTTTCAGGTATCAAGATCACCTTTTCAGTCCCTCATTTGCCTTCGTGTAAAAAAGGGGGACGATATACCAGGTTCGGTGTAAAAATGTCAGAAGTAAAAATACCAGGGGTAAAATCTCAGCCGTATGTCAAGAGTTAAATTCATTGTAAACAGTTCAAGGAAACGAAACTACAAAGTTGAGGAATATTTGGGAAGTATGTTTACAAATATGATTCTCAATATTCTGAGGGTCTTTTTTTAAGTCTGTGGCGTAAATCTCCCCTGAACACACACACACACACACACACACACATGCATGCACAAAATCCGCATAAACACACAAATAGAAAAATACAGTATAGATTATGCAGACATGGTGCGCTCTTCCGAAACAGTTTATTACAAAGACGAAATAAAACAAAAACGCATTGCAGTCAGTTGATCTACCAACGCATATCGAAACAAGAAACAAAGAATATCTAATGTTCTTGACTAAACAACAACAGCGGTCTATAGTGATCACACTCTCTCCGCTGCGTAGATTGAAAATGAAATTGGTATAATACAGTAAACCTCGCATGAGTCGAAGCTCTCGGGACTGACAAAAATGCGTCGACTTAAGTGAACTTCGACTCTCGCGAGAGTCGATTTTTTTTCGACTCACAGTTATGTGCATGTATTATAGTACATTTGCATGCATGTGTGTTTGTGTGTGCGTGCGTGTGTGTGTTTGCATTCAAATTTGTCTGTTCTTGAAGATAATGTTCTTATTTTGTTCTAAATTGAACATGGAATTTGTATCAATACAAGTACTAGTAGTTAAACGTAGTTCTGAGAATGTCTGCGCTAATGTGGCAATGTGCATGTGCTATCGTATGTCCATGGTGCAACATAGGTAGCCATCTCTGTCAACCTACCCTGAGAGACAAACACTCTCCCAGGCCCATCCCACCTCCACTGAACAAAACTATACAGCCAGCCGGGCACGCACAAACAAGCTCCGCCCACTTGGCCTGTCACTAAAATATTAAAGCAGCGATTGGTTGACCAAGGAGTTCTGGCTTGACATGGATAAAGTATGGATGTGCCCAGTGTATGGATAAAGTATGGATGGATGTGCTGTGTGTATACATGTATACATGTGCATGTATTCGACATGCGTGCTGAGCGGTACGGTGAGTGTGCATGCTTATACCTGCAGCAGGCCGCGCCTTTTTTTTCCGTACTACAGCGAGGCAGAAAACCAATGGGGCTCATTAATATTCATGAAAAAGTTTGGCTTGAAAGTAGATGCGCATGCGTACAAGCGACGTACGTACGCAAATTAGGCTAGTTGACGCTATACTAGTATACGATACGCTAGCTAGCTAGCTAAGCTGAATTTCTCGCAGCCAAGATGGACGACTGCACTGATCAATGTGAAATTCCCGTGAAGTTACAGGTATGTATGCAAGAAAGTACATGTATATTTCATTGCCATGAAACATTCTTGGGATTATAACAATGCTTTATTCAGTGTCTAAAGGGGATTCTTTGTTTGACGTCATTAAGATTAAAGAATAAGTTTCTGTAATGTTGGTCGGATGTCAGCTCAAAATAGATTGGCATGGCCCCATGGGCATGGCAATGTCAATCAATGATTCAAATGACGGTGTCACATCTATCGTAGATCGAAGTGTGTTTAAGCCCCCTGCGCCCACGTTAGACAGTGGTAGACTTAAAAAAAAGGGACTGTACAGTACTGGTTGAGGTGGGGATTCATGTTTTGAACATTCCTAAGTGAGATAATGAGAAACCTCTTATGAAATATGAAAGAATATGTAATTTCAAGAAGGATTCAACGTTTATTTGGTGAAAATTGGTTTTCAAATGGCCGAGATATGTCCAAAAAAGTGATAGATCTAGGGCCTAAATAATAGAATATTAAAACTAACAAAAAGGTGACAGGCCACGCCTTTTATTAGGAGGCCGATCTCTTTGTTTCACCTTGTTTTTGGATATCTCGGCCATTTCAAAACCGATTTTCAGCAAATAGACTCTTGATACCCCTTAGATTTGCATGCTCTTTGACATCTCATGTGAGTCATAGAACCTTTCTAGAGTGGTTTCTGAATATCTCGCAAAACGTTAAATGCTATCAAATCCTCACTTCGACTAGAACTGAGGGCCTACACACCCTTCAAGGGCGCCTTCAAGGTCTATTTTACTCCCATCATGCCATATGTTTCACTTAATATGAAATATATGTAAAGATGAAAAGAAAGAACAGTTCTGATCAGTGTTTCATCTTAATAAATTAAACTTTTAAACCTATCGACAACGCTAGATTGCAGTTTTGTCATGAGAGAGTGAATGATGAAATTAAATGAGTACGGTATGACTAAGTATTAGTAAGAGAGACTGAACTCAAGATGGATCTAAGGTTAACACTGTTAGAGTGAAAGTGAAGAGAAACTAGACACTAGTACTTTAGTAACAGTAACTTAGAGAACCTTAACTGGTTGTGAGATCTAAAATGTCTCTAGACCAGACCAGATTAGATATCTAACATTAGGACTAGTGCTATGTAGGCCTAATGTTAGTTAGACTACCTACGCTAGGGTGTACATGATGTAGTCAGTAGTGTCTAGACCTATTTAAGTAAAGTAAGACAAAGTCTATATCTACATTAGATGGTCGTCAGTAGACTCTAGTCTAACAATGTAGGCCTAGTTATAAATCCAACTCCCAGATAGTGTGGAGACTGAGCTTTGACAAAAGTAAGAAAAGATGTAGATCTCGATCTAGAGTCTTAAGTCGTTTTAAATCAAGGGGGGAACAGGTTTTTCTCAAATTTGAATAGATGTAGCAATTACTAGCATAGGTCTATGTTAGACACCGTCTTGGTGCTCTATGATTATTACCCTTGCTTTACTTTAGGCTATAGCTGCTAATGATACTCTACGAGCATTTCAAGGAATAAGTTCCTGGTAGGTTGCCTTTTGATTTACCACCTCACCTCTGTGGAAAGTGTAGATTAATTTTTTGCCAAAGGAGACAGTGCCGCGGGCGTTGGAATTCGAACCCCGGTGGTTCATCACAGTCTGAGGACTTATTCACCGATCCACAACACCTCAATAACTGATTGATTTGAACATTATTATTTCTTCAATGAAAACTACAGGTTATATTTGTATCTCCTCGCCTCCTTCAAAAATTGTGGGTAAATATATATGCACGGTTGCACCACCCCCCTCCCTTCCTATGCGCCACCATGAGATTTTAGTACCGGTACCCATTTTAAGATTTACCTCTGCTCTGAAAGCGCAGATAAGTATGCTTCAAAGAATAACTACCACTCTCTACTGAAAGTTTTGCCTGCAGTTTTCAAGCAGTTGGGATCAATATTAAATTATTCTTTGTTGAAACAAATTTTAGTCTTAATGCAAATACATTGTCGTGTTTAGGGGTCTCTATTAGACCCATTTTAGAATATGAGCAGAGGAAGTTAGACTTGGGTATGAAGATGCAGGTAACTTACAAAAATCATTCACTGTTGACTGTGTGAATCCATGTATCCCCACTTTTTATGGAAGGGGAGGAGGTGATGGTTGTATTCTAGTAGTATACTCCCCCCGCACGTGCACTTTTCAAAGAAAAAATAAAGTCAGTAATATTTGAAACAAGTTCATTGTAGTGGATCTAAGTCGGGCAAGGCATTGTTGATGTCGGTGCAAAATATTTTCACCCAGACACTTTAATTGACGACTGTCCAGTAAATTCATTACTGATTCCCCACAAATGAGGTATCAAATAAAAGGGGAATACTCTATCTAAACTGTAATGCAAGAATTATGACATATTCTATCATATTTGTAATATCAGCATTTAAAATGCAAAAGGGTTACTGTTTCAGCATGTATAGATGAATTGGTACAATTGGTTTTTTACTCACTTTCCAACAACAGCTGTTGTGCACTCAACCCAAACAGCAAATTTAAACAAATGTTACCAAACAAAATTACACTATCCATACATGCTAAGAAATATTTTGTTAATATCATGTTGGTTTTTTTTTAATTCTCAATTAAGAAAGTCAATTTTTTTTTTGATTCACTGTATTTATTGTGCATTTATCATTATATCAGGAAATTTTGCCTGGGGGGTACCAGTACCATCTTTGTAACATCATTGAGGAAATTCCTGGACCCAACTACTCTTTTGTTGGTTCTTTGAGAGTCAATATTTCGACTGAAGAGGAAGCAAAGCAGTGGGTCATTGCCTTTGAGAAGTCTTCACTCTGTACATGGCGAGTGTTGAGAACCTTCAAGACTTGTGGAAGATATGTCACATTCAAAGTAAGCTAATTTCCAATTGCCCACACTTTCAGTATGTACACTGTAATCAGGAATGCAACAGATCAATTTACATGTAGACCTGTTTGTAAGCTAGGATGTATCTAATCAAAAAGGCCATCATAATTATGCAGATATTGTTGAAGGAAAAAGTGCTTGTACTAACAACTTTAACTAATCAATGACATGTTCCTTTTTTGGAAGGGGGGGGGGGGTAGATATAAATTTAGTATCAGATGCCTATCTGTATGTCTGATTTTCATATTTTTTTACGTTAATCTTTGATTGTCACTTATAAATAAATCATAATTGTTCATTATATATTTTTGCCCAGGTATGAATTGATGAATAAATAGATGTCTCTTGTTTTCTTTTGTTTAATGAATTTCAGGATGGAAATATCATGCATGTGTAATTCATTGTCGAGTGCTCTACATATGTTCAGTTCTGTTAAGTTGAGCTGATCATTTACTAGCACAGAGATTATCACACAGGTTAACTTTGCTTCCTTAAATATATCATTCAACTTAACTTGATATTTTAAATTATGGCATATCAAGCAATCTTACCACATAATATTTCAGCTAAAATTTTATTTAGACATTTTGTTTTAAAGGTGGATTTGAAAAATCACATTTTCATTCAATACTTTTGCAGCCTGACGCTATTTTTTCTTTTACCAATATCATTCTATTACATCGTGAATATAGTTTGATACATGAAGTTTTAAATAGTTCTAATTGTGTAATGGTTTCCATTGTATGTAATCATTCCTGTTTGTAATGTCCATTTTATGTAAATATTGCACTATTTCATACAGATAAACCGAAGTGAATTGAATCGAATGGAATGGTCATAGTCTACTTTTAAGGTTATACTTTTCAATGTTCCAGCACCCTGCTCTAAAATGAGCTTAATGACTATTTAAGGAATAACTTTGCAATTAACTGAGTTCACTTTTGCGTCTGTGAGCAAAGAATTAGTAACTTCAACTATTTAAAAAAAAATCTCATATTCTGTATTAATTATTATTTTCAAAATTATTCCTCACAGAAATCGTATAGGTGCCACCACAACACTAGACCAAGTCCTGGTGCAAATGCTAACCGGAAAACACAGTCCAAGAATACCAGCTGTCCAACAACCTTCACTGTCACTGTAAAAAACACTGTGCCAGTCACGAACAAGCTCTCAAGGTACGTCCTATTTTACATTTTAATGAGGAATAATGGTTATGATAATAAAGCAGGCTTGCTTGAGTGCTATTATGCACATTTCTTATCTTTCCCAAATCTTTTTTTAATTTCAAAAATCACAATTTTACGAAGAACATAGTTCTGTTCACCAAAATGACTCTTATAGAATACAACTCCAATTACTTAACTTTTATAATAAACAGTCATTTTCGGTACTAAGAGGGTCTATTCAAAACCTAAATTGGCACAAAGCAAAGAGGAAAAGTTTGTCATGACAAGTAAAGGACCACTATTCGTTAGGTTTATGGATAGCTGCATGTCCCTTATGAATATTTGTCCGAATGAATATCGATCTTATGTCAATATTACCCCCAAAATGAGCCTTTGGAATTTAACCTGAATGAACAAATGGAAGTAAAACACAATTGTTCTTACAAACTGTTCAGTGCAGTATGGTATCTATTGGGGGGGGGGGGGAGGAAAGAGTGTGTATTATTCCTTGATAGTCGAGTCCCTATTTTCAAAGAATTTATTTCATTTGTCCCTATTACTTACTGGCAGGTATACAAATTGTAGAGAATAAACATAATGAGAGGATAAGTAAAGGAGGATTTTTTGAGGAAGCTCCCTCTTCAAATTGTAATATTTGATAGAAAGCTTATAAAGTTATCTCTCAGTTAACTTCATCCTATTTGTTTCTTATATCTCGGTTAATCATTTCTGTAGGTGTTGAAGTGCTATATATCTGACCTATTTTAACCAAGTCCTCCTTTCATTATTTATGCATGCATATATACAGAAAAATTTGTTTCTGTTTCCATTCCCCCCCCCCCCCAAAAAAAAAAAAAAACCATTCAGAAACAAGACAGATGTCCATCTGCAAGGATTCCCAACAGTGATTTTGTTTAATTACAACCACAACCACAACCTTCAATGCGCTGGTGCGCTTAAATACAGGGACGTATCCCAGGAGACCAAAGACACACTCATCGACCTCTTCCATAGGAAGTATGGTCCTACTGCAGCTCTAGAAGCTCTCAAGTATGAACTTCAGGTGAAACATCCAAATTACTACAAAGTAGCAGCTGATAGATCTGTGTGTCCAGACATACAGTATTGCTGTAGGTGAGTATATGGAATTTAAAGGGAACGCAAACCCAACAAGCAATGTGGATTGATTGAAAGCA
Source organism: Diadema antillarum (assembly GCF_040938485.1). Lineage (NCBI taxonomy): Eukaryota > Metazoa > Echinodermata > Echinoidea > Diadematoida > Diadematidae > Diadema > Diadema antillarum. Next base: position 86,719 of record NW_027271796.1, read on the forward strand.
GTAACATTAGTATAACACATCAGTGAAAGTTTGAGGAAAATCGGGCAATCGATGCAAAAGTTATGAATTTTTAAAGTTTTGGTGTTGGAACTGATGGGTAAGGAGACTACTAGAGGTAATGTCGTATGAGTGGACTACAATATCAAGAAAATATAAATGAAATCAATAAAAATTCATTTTTCATAGAAATTACATATTCCATCGACTTGATACTGACATACGTATCTTAGGGGTAGCACTTATTCCCCCTTTATGAAAGCTGTTAGTCAAGTACTCTTTCATTGTGCTAGAAAATTGAATTTTTGTAGAATTCCTCTTATATTTTCTTTATATTGTTGTCCACTCATACGTCATAACCTCTAGTAGTCTCGTCATCCAGCAGTTCCAACACCAAAATTAGAAAAATTCATAAGTTTTGCATCGATTGTCCAATTTTCCTCACACTGTCACTGATGTGTTCTAACTAATATTAATGCTTTAATTTACTCAATCCACATTGCTCTTTGGGTTTGCGTTAACCATTAAAATATGAAGTGAGCGTATAGCAGTAGACCTTCAGACTCAGCTCTTGGGCATATGGGAGTGACAATATTCTGATGAGATTTTGGGGTCAAAGGTCAAAGAGGTCATTGTATACAAGAAAATGGCTATCTTGAGAAATCTAGAAATCAGTTAACAAATCAACTTTTTGAAAAACTAACATGAATGTGTAATATGATTCTGATCTAGCAATGGCAGAGGCATTAATTTTGTCTGCCGGTGGTTGAGAATTCATCTAGTTTATCTTCCTATTCTTCTTTCAGACTCTATCAGAAGATCTTCAAAGCAAACTACGGCGAAAGTAATGATGGAGAGGGCATGGTGAGGAGCCTGCAAGATCTTGCCAAGCAGTTTAATGCTGCAAGTGGCAAAATGGCTGTGGACATTACGGAAGACAATCAAGTTATTGCAGCTATTTGTACTCCCCTGATGCAAAGGGTCCATAGGCTACACAAATACTCCGGTGAGCTCTGCTTCATGGACGCATCAAGCAACATGGACAGACACAATTGCAAGGTGTTCATGTTGCTTACTCACTCGTGCGTTGGTGGTCTACCTATTGGTGTCCTTATTACCACAGCTGAGACACAACCGACCATCACTGCGGCTTTGCGACTCTTCACCACTATCCTGCCATCCGGGTCCTTCAGTGGAAGGGGTGTCGTCGGTCCCCAACTCTTCATAACGGATGACTGCATGGCAGAGCGCCGTGCTCTCCAGGATGTTTTTCCTCAGTCAACCTTGCTCCTCTGCTCCTTCCATCTGTTGCAGGCCACTTGGAGATGGCTGTGGAGTGCTGCTCACAACATTCCTCTCAAAGACAGGCCAGAACATCTACGACACATGAGGAGGATGATATTTGCCACATCATCACAAGAAGCTGATGAATTATTTGCATCCAGCATGGCTGATCCAGAGCTCCACAAGTAAGTGACTGCTATTTTCTATTTCTAAAAAAAAGCAATCTTATGGTTAGTTTTGAGGGAATGGTCATCAATTCAGGGACATTTATATTTGAAATAAATCAATCAAGATAGAATGGGAATGTTGGAGTCAACTAACATACCGGCTTTATATCAACATAAAAACAGAGTATGATGAAGATGAAACTAAACATAATACTATCAGGAATTAAAATTAGCACTGAATAAATTGATTCAAATTACAAGACTCCTCAACTGGCTGCCACAAAGTGAGAAACGAGAACTACCAGCAATGACTAGGAATGAAAACATCCAAACAAAAGGAAACATTATACAGTCACTTTTTTTTTGCTGCCTGCCATGCTTCCACCACATCTATTCTTTTTAGATTAATTGGGATTAAGATAAATCAAGTGATGATCACCATAAAGGAAATTATTTTCAAATTTTTCACATATCTTGTCATTTCTATTTCAAGGTCCTTTAAGGATTATCTTCAGAGTGCTTACTCTAGAAAGTCTCAGTGGGCCTGCTTGTACAGAACTGAATTACCTCTGCGAGGTAATTTGACCAACAATTACTGTGAGTCAGCGATGAGACTGCTCAAGGACAGAGTTCTTTCAAGAACGAAGGCCTTCAATATTGCACAACTGGCCGACTTCCTCTCAAGCCATCTCCAAGACTATTACGAGCGGAGAATCTTGGACGTTGCCAATGGGCGCTTGGGTGATGTCCTCAGCAGCAAGAGTATGGTCAATCCAGTTGGCATTTCCAAACAGCATGTCACCAGAGTATGTATATGCACATTACCTTCATTAAGTGTTTTAATATCTCACTCATGGATCATGTGCTTAAGGGAGAGAACAATAGAGGTGTAGAGGATCAGTGGATAAGTCTCCAGACTGTGAACCATAAGATCTGGGGTTCAAACCCCCGCAGCACTAAAAGCATTTGCCACTCTTCACCCAGTGGGGTGTCTGTTCGTAAAGTTACGCATGATTTTACAAATGACTAAAATTTCACAAGCCAAATGGGATGCCCAAATTATTTTTAACTGCATCGACTTAAAAGTTGAACTGTGTAGATGAAGATTGACATTCCCATTATAACAAACATTCTTAATGCAAAGTGTATTTTTTTTTTGCCATAATTCAATTGAGGTTATCGAAAATACAGTCACACTTTGTTGAAACATCAGGAAAAACTTCTGGCACTTCATATTCAAGTCATTCATAAAGTCAGGCGTAGCTTTACGAACAGCTCATGAATGCCCCCCATGTGGGTATCCAGTAGGATGCGAACGATATTGTGTATGAATTTGTCAGCGCTATCATGCAGCAGCTAGCCAAGGAATGCTCCCTGGTGAGTGAAAGTTATGCACTGCCAAAGTGCGGTTTAAAATGCATTGACCAGGGTAACAATATGCTCTTCATGTAAAGATGCATTGAGCATCCCCTGGGATGCATACGTGCGCAACAATAAGATAATGCAGTTTTATTTTGTTACAATTATTAATCTGAAAGCTAGGGTATTGATCAGCTTTTCTTAAAGGACAAGTTCACCTTAATAAACATAAGGTTTGAGAGAAAGTAGCAATATTAGTAGAACACATCATTGAAAGTTTGAGGAAAAATCAGACAATCCGTTCAAAAGTTATGAATTTTTGAAGTTTTTGTGCAGTAACCGCTGGATGAGAAGACTACTGCAGTGTACGATGTCACATGCGTACAACAATATAAGGAAAATATAAAGAGAATTTTACAAAATTCCATCTTTTGAAAAAAGTACACATTCCCCTGACTCGTTACCGACAAATGTTATGGGTAATATTATTCCCCCTGCCTTTAGAAAGAGGCAAGTCAAGTGCTCTTTTATTATGCGAAAAAAGTGAAAATATGATGAATTTTCTTATACATTTTCTTTATACTGTTGTACGCAAATGACTCACAAGCTGTGGTAGTCTCCTCATCCAGCGGTTCCAACACAAAAATTTTAAAAATTCATAACTTTTGCATCGATTGTCCAATTTTCCTCAAACTTTCACTGATGTGTTCTACTAATATTGTTGCATTCTCTCAATCCTTATGTTTATGAAGGTGAACTTGTCCTTTAAGCTATCTGTATCAGGCACTTTAAGCAAATGTAGTATCAGAGTGAACTGTAATAAAGAAAGACCTTTTGACCATATAGAAACTACACCTGAAACCACTGCAATTGCCCATTGGTTAACAGGTGTTGTGTCATAGCCAGCCCATGATGTTTCCACTATGCATGTCTTATCTCCATGATTCATGTCAACAACTTTGGTAAATTATATCACCTTAATCCTTTGGTCCATGTGATCAAAGTGTATTCGTCAATATAGGGAGTGATCCAAAACATTAATCATTTAAAAGTTTAACATTCAATCATTTATCTATTGCTGTTCTTTTGCCTACTATAAAATTGTTTGGGACAAGCCAAAAATGTTTATCACAATAATTTTTATTTTGAATTTTCCATTGTAGATTTCAGAAACAGACTTCAAAGTTCTAAGCCAGAGCAAAGCTGACACTGAATACCACATCGACATGCAAGTTGGATGCTGCTCATGCTACAAGGGACGAACAGGAGGGCCCTGTAAACATCAGGCTGCAGTTGTCAAGTACCATTCAGCTCCATCACTCAACTTTGTGCCTTTGGCAGATGTTAAAGCGAAAGAGCTGTTGTACAGAATTGCTACAGGTATATATGAAAATGATATGTGCTTATATAGCACCTAACACTTAGTAAGAATTCTCTAGGTACTAGTATTTACTAACATAATATGCTACATAATTATTTACGCGAGTGTCTCCTACATTGTATGTACTGTATTGGTACATCTGACACTATAGCACATCTCCCAAATGCTAATTGTCCATACAATTACATTATCACAATCTAGATCCCTATGTCATATCAAACACAGTGAGTATCCGCTTTTATAAACAAAAAACACAAACCCAGAAACGAATTAATGAGTATAAAAGTGATCAGTTATAATAGTGAAAAGTAAGACACTGCATATAATGATATAAGCAAATACATGGGTAGATAAAGGATTGAATAGATAAAGTAACATGAGTGAAATATAAAGACATAGATTGGTTGGTCATCTGGAGCTTGTTCACATGTTCAATGAATTCTAGGTGCTTTTCCCATAATACAAGATGTTACTTGAATTATTTTTATTGAATATCATTCATTCTGTTTGTCTTTGCATTTGTATGAGGTGACTCTCCTGAACCAGGTTGGTTTGCAGGATTGCAAGGATTGCAAACTGAGGCTGCAACCGAGACCTCCAACATGTCAGAGGTAACCCCACCATCTCCAGCACTTGTACCCCAAGACGCACAAGAGCAGTCTTCCACCAAAGATAGCACAGCAACAAGTCCAACAGCAGGTATGCGCACTTCATATTTTAACTTGTAGGAATATATTTGATATTACTATTATTATCATTGTTGTTATCACTAACATTGTTATCTGTCTGTCTTTGCATTTGTAGGAGGTGACTCTCCTGAACCAGGTCGGTTTGCAGGATTGCAAACTGAGGCAGCAACCGAGACCTCCAACATGTCAGAGGTAACTCCACCATTGCCTCCAGCACATGTTCCCCAAGACTCACAAGAGCAGTCTTCCACCGATGATAGCACAGCAACAAGTTCAACAGCAGGTATGTGCACTTCATATTTTAACTTCTAGCAATGTATTTATTATTACTATTATTATTGCTGTTGTTGTTCTTGTTGTAATATAGTATTATTATTATCATTACTAATATTATTATTATTATTACTGTAATTATTATTATTATCATCATCATTATTGTCATTAAAAGTCTCATTATATATTACCATTATTAAATACCATAGGAAAAAAGTACTACCTGATTGATATCTATTTGTTCAGTTTGGGTTATTGTGGTCATTCAAGGTGCAATACTCAGTGAAATAATTTGCAGCAAATGACACATATTTCTGTTGACTCTTTAAAGTAATATAAACCTCATTTCACTCTTACAATGTAGTCACATGGTCGCATGAATCTATGTGGCCGTTCTTCTGTTTATATTCTTCTCTCATAGATATGATCGCGTTACTCCATTACTGCTTTGTTATTTCCATCACAGTGCCATTAACCCTTTATAAATTTTTTAGAAGTTATATAACAAATGTTTCTTTTCCATCCACAGTTACTGATGTTAAAGCCCAACTAAAATCCGAGATTTTTGATGCGATAACTGCAAAAATTGATCTCTATCCAACTGAGTTTGTACCAGCCGCTGAGGCAATGCTGAAACAATGTCGACAGATGAAGACTGATAGTCAGTGGGTGTCAGCAATGAATACATTCGGAAAATATTCTGGTGTTGCTGCAGCCTTCAACAGGGTGTCTGGAAAGAAAAGGTCTCTACAGCTCACATCTTCTCAGATCGGCGTGCAGCCAACAGCCACTGCAAGAAGAAGGCCGCACATGGGCCGTGGTAAACGCCATCTTGGCTGTGGCCGGCCCTCTAAAAAGTCTGGATTAAGTGATGAACATGGGTATGCGAGGCAGCAGGTCCATGGATCCAGCACAGTTCTACCAGTACCGAGGAAAAAGAGGTGTGCCCCACACAGTTTGGGATATTGTGTGGACATGAACATTTCCCTGGGGAAAACTCATAGTACAAAATAAAGGCAAGCCAATTTTGCCATCTCTTAGGGTCTTTGACATCTCATAGAGTGGTTTCTGAATATCCCGCAAAACGTAAAAAGCTAAATCCTCACCTCGACCAGAACTGTACACACCCTTTATGGTCAAAGTTCATAGACAGGGGTTAACAAACTCTTAGGGGCCAATGTTTTTCTTTTAGAGTGCGTTTCGATTATGGCTCATAACTCTTGATCTACTTGTATGCTATGAAATTGTACCATTTTTGTCAACCATATGACATTTTCACAATTATTGAAATATACTGTCCCGTGTTCTTTTTTTAGCCAATTTTCTTTATGAATAATTCTTATTATGCCTCCGCCACGAAGTGGTGCCGGAGGCATTATATTTTCGGGTTGTCCGTCCGTCCTTCCGTTCGTCTGTCCTTCCATCCGTCCTTCCATCCGTCTGTCCTTCCGTCTGTCCGTCCTTGCCTCCGCCACGAAGTGGTGCCAGAGGCATTATGTTTTAGGGTTGTCCTTCCGTCCGTCCGTAATGAATTTTGTGGACAGCGTAACTATCAAAACCTTTTGAGGTATCCTAATGAAACTTGGCATGAATGTGTATTAGGAGGTGAAGTTGTGTCTATCAACTTTTGGGTGCACGTGCTCAAGGTCAAAGGTCAAAAGGTGAAGGTCAAATACATAAAATTTCTCTATTTCCACCATATGTATGCAATGCCTGAAGATACTTTCTTGAAACTTACTTTGTACATGTATTACCCAATTAGGATTCTCTGGTGAAAGTTTGGGTCATGAGGTCAAAGATCAAAGGTCAAAAGGTCAAGTAAAAGTATTAAAAGTTCACTTTTTTTTCTCCGTACCTTGGAAATTGTTCAAGGTATCTTCATGGAACATAGTATATATACATGTACTGACTGGCAGTGAGAGAATTTAGGGTTCATGAGGTGAAAGGTCAAGGGCAATACTTCAAAAATTTTACTTTTTCCCTCATGTTTATGCAATGCCAGCAGGATTATTTTTTTCTTACACTTGGTGTATGCATGTACAACCTAATTGTAGAGATTCTCTGGAAAGATTTTTTCCTCTTTTTTTTGCCTCAAAGGTCAAAAGGTCAAAGATTAAGTGAAAGTGCTGAACTAATTTTTTCCTCCATATCTCGGAAGTGGCTCAAGTTATCTTGAAACTTACTACATATTTATTCATGTTCTGCCTGACAGTGATTATCTTATGAATTTTAGGGTCAAAGGCCAGATGAAAACGGTAAGAATTTACTATTCAATACAGAAATTGCACTTTTTCTCCATACCTTTAAAATTACTCAATTGGATGCATAAACGTATGAACGGGTCAAGTCAAGTTAAAGTCCTTAAATCCCCAAATACATTCTCTCCTATTCATCCAATCAAACCTAGGTCAAGGAAGGTGAACATTCAACACATTTGTGACAAACTTGTCATTTTAATATTTGGCCAATTTTGTGAAAATGTAATCACACATTGTCCACATGTACTATAGACCTATTAGGAGAATCATGCATTATGGCGGAGGCATACCAGTCGCCATAGCGACATTTCTAGTTTTACATTTGTTGTACTAACACTTTGTCTTGATTCCACTTTTTATAACAATCAAAGTTAGATTTCTAAAAATGTGTTGTGGTACGTTTGTGGGCGAGACACATTTCGGCACTGAATTGCCTTGTATAATATTGCAGGTAGACCCTACAAATGTAGAACTGCTTACATCTTACTTGCCAGCTATGCAACTTGGCTTTTGGTTTGTTAGAGTGTCCACTATAGGAATCAAGATATTTGAAGAGCTCAGTTACGAAAGGTACCACATCCATTTTCCATCAAAATCCACTTTTTGGTCTTGATGTGCTCATTTTTAGGACCTTTTTACACCTATACTAAGAAAAAGCTGAATTTCCAACCAGAAAGTGTTTAAAAATTAGATTTAAAAATCAGTTGGGATTCAAAAGGTAGATACATCCATTTTAGTTGGGTTTCAAAAGGTACTACACGCGTACTACATCCACTCCAATGACATCATCGGAAAATTGACCAATCAGAGAGCAGCATTGACTTGACCCTCTCCCATTGTCTACCGACTTACTCTGTAAACGATAGAAGTTGGCTTTTGGCGTTTTGGCTTTCTATTAAAATCACCACGCAAATCTGACAAATATCTTGAAAAAAATTAACTCATCACATTTTGATGAAGTACGTAATGGAGGATAATGAAGGAGAACTCATTGACAAAACAAAACATCCCAAGAAAAGGATCAGGAATTAAAAGCAGTAGACAAGGGCAAAGGAGAAACAGCAGAGAGGCTGGACAAAATTACGCGACTTTCATGTAGTCCCACGTACTGCATTTACTGTTAGTTACCGGTACTGTACGTTACTGCTAGGGTGTTGAGTTTGCACCATAAATTGTCCCCATAATTAAGTACAAACACTTTGTAGATATGAACTATACCTTATAGAAATGGACAGTTGTGTGACAACTACAAGTAGTCTGAAAGCAAAGTTACTTTGTTAGATGTATACAACGGCAAGGAATTCTGACATCCCTACCAGCAGCGCTTTACCTGTGAGTATGCTGTGCTATTCCATACGTGCATAATAAAGTACCAGGGCTGGCAAAGTACGTAATAGCATAAAGCTTTGAACACTAGATTCGTATTCGTTCTTGTAAATGACACATTTTACTTATACAATGTCACAGAGGTAATACCAAATGTGTGTTTAGTATAGGCAGCAATAGTACTCCTCGACGGTCTTCATTTTATCAGCTTTTAGATTATCAGATTCATCTTTCCTGATAAAGAACATACCGGAATGAAATTCATGTACGCATTCAATTACAGCGTTAAGAAAGTACAGCACATTCAGATAGGTGAAAGTGTCTGTAGAGGATACGTTGCACATATATATGCGAAGTTCATGTAATACAGTGTAACATGAGCAATGAGTTGGGCGTGAGGGCGTTTGCGTTCTGATATCACTTAGAGTTCTTATTTCTATATGAAGATGGATACTGTAAAATTATAACTATATGTGCTTTGTAAGAAGCGAATAAAGAATATAATAATAATAATAAGATGCATACTATTTGGATGATTATGGGAGTTTTAATGTCCTATATAAAAGGGGACAAAATTACTGCCAGTATTACAGTACATGTACATTTATTAGTAAAGTGCATGGATATGCTTTATTATGAAGAGTTTATGTGGATGTTGTGATTATAAAGGCAGGCCAGTAAACATGTTTATTTCTCAGATTTATTTAGTTCTTATGAAATTAAGGAACAGTGCTAGAGAATATTTATTTGGATTTGTCAAAGCATAGAAAGAACCTCAGAATATTACAGAATAAAGGTGTGATCATTTCTCTTGGTTTAAACAAAGTAATGACAGGTCAAGATTGCAATACACTGTACCTTTTCTGAGGTAATCTTTATTTGAATTTTTGGGAAGAAACATAATCAGTTCATGATGAAAGAAGAGTTATAACAATGGAGACATATATGACTAAACAAATGTTTATATGCATGTTTACATTAAATTGCAGATTGAACCTGCATTGCAGATGTTACACAGTATCTTTATTGGTTTGTGTGGTTATGTCATCAGTGGTGTCAGGGGTAATATATGCCACACTTAGGCTTTTATACCTAAAACACATTTCCACTCTCCGTCTTAATTCGTTTGAGATCAATTATCAATGTAATGATTTTTTAAATTGGTGAGAAAGAATATTTTCACTTTGGCGCTTAAGCATAAGATTTTTAAAATTATTATTAGACATGTTTAATTTAACTGGTTGGTAGTTTGTACTGTTACAGTAGCAGATATCTCACCAAAAAGTAACACAGGCATATTTCACAGAATAATTATTTTGAATTAACAAATATTTTTTTCCTCATATGCACATTTGATTAATTTATTTGCCGGTGTTATATCAACACTAAATGACTTCCAAATTACAATTTGCATGGCCATGAAGGTTAAAGTATTCTTTGATTGATAGAATTTTCCTTCACTTGTCTTCTATTCTGTATTGAAAGTGAAACGTGACATGTGATGTGATTATAATCTTTCCACAATGCCTCTTTCTTACATTCTTTTCTTTTTTTTACACTCTAAAATAGACCTGGGCCCCTTTTCATAAAAAGTTGATATGATAGCAACTCTTGCTGGAATTTCAATTGTCATGATAACGACAAGAATCCAGCTTCCTGATGGACTGTTGCTATTGCAAGTTGCCATTCCAGTAAGAGTTGCCATCCTAAACATCTTTTATGAAATGGGGCCCTGTTGATGTATTTCAATTTATGCATGTTTCTCGTCAGAATCCTTAGTTGCCAACTATGTAGTGCACATGCTATGCATAATGGCATCTCCATGGATGGAATCTATTTTGCATTCAATACTTGTTGCTATGTCAGGCAAGCCTCGGGCAAGCTTTTGAGTCGTCAAGAGAAACTTTTGTTCAAGAGGTATGCATAAAATTAGTAAACAGGGAGGTCTATTAGACCAATACATGCATTCATTTTATTATAGGACTATGCAAGGAGAGTCACGAGTTCAAAGTGAGAGACGGGGGAGAAAGAAGGGGGATCAGAGGTTAAAGGGTTGGCGCGGAAAGCAGGAAAGAGAGAGGAGGGCGGAGAGAGAGATTTTTTTTTTCAATTCAATTTTATTTATTCCACATTCTAACAAGTATAAAAAAAACCCACAAATACACGGTACAAGGACATAACATATTGCACATTAGGTTTACATAGGAAACAAAAGGAATGATGCAAACAGATATAGTTACCATGTGTGGGAATCAGAAAAAAGACCATAGGACTTATCAAGGCCGATTCCCTTACAAATGAAGAGGCTACAAATTGCAGTCAAAGATATACATTCTAAGAATAAATCTATGCCATTCAAAATTGTACGCAAAATTGCAAGAAGAAAGGACAAAATACAAGCAAAAGACAAAACAAAACGAAAAGGCAAATATCCCAAGAATTATTCAGCTGCACTTTGCATTAAAACATTCTATATCTGCTTTTAAAAGATGATAGATGTAGGACATTCTTTGATCACAACAGGTAACTCATTGACTTAGCTCCAATATATCTAATTGTAGTCTTTGAAAACTTATATTGGTAAAAGGGTGAACATATGTTATCAGCACATTTAATTGTGTTATAACTATGAACTACACTATTTTGAACAAATAACTTATGGAAGGTTACAGGTAAAACGCCTTTAAAATTCGAAAACATAAATATGGCCACTTGTAATCGCACTATTTGATCAATTTTTAAAACTTTCATTTACTTGAATAATGTTGCAGTGTGCTCAAAAGGGCTTACGTCACAGACTATTCTTATTGCACGCTGTTGTAATGATAACACACGGTTTAACAATGAAGTGTGACCCCATACTATTGCACAATATATCAAATGGGGGAAATCATTGTGTGATATATGGTTAAAAGATTTTCTTTTTTGAAGGAAGTGCATATTTCAAATAACTCATATCACCTACAATTCTGCTTATTTTGATGCAAACATCATTTATATGGTCTTTCCATGTTAAGCCATCATCAATTATCACGCCAAGACATTTGTGGGGATGACGAATAGCTATTTGCATGACGAATGTGTATGTGTGTGTATGTTTCATGATTATAATTATACATTTTCACGTTGCTATGTCATTGCACAAATCATGTTTTGTTAGGCATACATATAGCCTCCCTGTGCCCTGTTTCATAAAGCTGATGTGCTGTACTTTGATCAGAATTTCCATAATATCAGCACAAGAACTGATCACCACTCGCCCGTATGTTGTTCGCAACTTTACAAACGGCTTTTATGAAACACCCCCCGAGTTTCATACAGCCATGCTATTCCGATGCTCGAGCACCATTCATGTATATTCATAAGCAACAGGAGTTTCCGTAAAGATAGTGCGCATGTGCAAAGATTGCTTCTCATGAATATTAATGAGCCCCATTGGTTTTCTGCCTCGCTGTAGTACGGAAAAAAAAGGCGCCAGCAGGCCAGGGACGGGGTTCTGCGACATGCCGATTGTTTTTGTTCTCCTCTAAATGTAATGAGAATGCCAGACAAATCTTCTTCGGCTCAAGTGATGTAAACTACGCGTATTTTGTACAAAAGGGACTGAATGTTTTACTTCGACACAGCCGAAATTCGACTCTCGTACTTCGGCTTATGCAAATATTTCTTGAGAAAATACATAGGGAAAAATCGGGACTTTTTATTTTGCTTCGAGTTAAGTGATTTTCGACTCACTCGACGTCGACTTATCCGAGGTTTACTGTACTTGGAACGAAATTGAACGTTTATCCGGCTGACGCGAAATAGAATGCCAACTTTGACTTGTTAAACTGAATGAATTTTTCTCTAAATTGAACGAAACAGAATCTAAAAAGAATGCCATAAAACGAAATTGAAAGCTCAAAAAATTGAAATGAACTGCGAGAGTAGAGCAGTGACCAAAATCGCTTGAATTTGAACGCCTTTTCACTAATTTGCATGTAAATCTGATGAAATTGGGCGGGAAAAATATTTAGGGAATTACGTTTTTAATTTATGGTACTCAGTATTCTGGATTCAGCGGCTTAAATCCCTCCTAAACACACACACACACACACACACACACACACATACACCCATAATCCGAATAAATACATGAATAGAAAAAAATATACAGTTGTTTATGCAGACATGGTGCACTGTCTCAAAACACTTTATTACAAAGTTCATATAAAACAAAAGCACATTGTAGTCAGTTGACAGACCAACGCATATCGAAATAAGAAAAAAAGAATAACTAATGTTATTGACTAAACAATAACAGCGGTACTGATCACACTCTCTCGGGTCACGGCTGACGCAAAACTGTAAAATAATCCAGATTCAAGACTAGAAGGATTGCGGATGGAAAACTCATAATTGGGGCCTGAGCATCGCGCGCGAACTCTTGCTTTTACTAGTTTGCAGAGTCCAAGGGTTATTTCTAGGGTTTGTTAATCAGAAAATGAATGGTGGCGGCACACCGTCCCGAAGTTGACATAAGATGACAATACGTATATGAAATTTTCAATTTCGAGTGAAGTTGGTCCCGAACATGGTCAAAAGCCAATCAACAGCACAGACGGTCACACGATGGCAACCGCACCACACATAAAGGCTACACAAAGATGTGAATCTTTATTAATGAAGTTTACCAGAAGGACACACGAAGGAAACACATAGCAACACGAAGATTTTGCTGCCGCTCACGTAGCTACTGCTGGAGTCTGAGACACTACACCGGCGGTCGCAAGATGACTCAAGATGCATTCATGAATGACGCGATGATCAGAACCGAATTCAAAAATTTCCTATCATCATGTGTCTATACATTTGCTTCATTTTGGGACAGTGTGACGCCATTCGTTATTCCAAAGGTTCCTGAATCAAAAAAAAAAAAATAAAATAAAAATGAGATGGTTCATTATTCCGAAAAGGATAAAAATATAAGAAATTACGAAACTTTTTCAGATCAACGAACCTTCCTTTTATCATTTCCGGATTTACGAACTTTTTTTTTTGTGTGGCCATTTTTTAGATTAAAGAACCTTCTAAAAAACGAACCTTATTTCTTAGGCTCTGACATAATTACCTCTGAGATTATCTCTCACGTTTTTACCTGGCATCGTATATATAACCATGGAGCTAATAATGGGCTTCCCCTCAAGTTAAGAGGTTGTGCATGGGGGAAGGGACTTATAATTTATGTTCTCTTTGATCTTTTTATATAGTTGTTCTAGCTAAAATCCGTCAATATAGCATCCTCAAGACAATACTTGTCGTCTGTGGGCAATTTGTTTTTGGGTTGTTTTTTTTTTTTTTTGGGGGGGGGGGAGGGGGGAAGAAACCCCCAGATTCAGGAATCTTTAAAAATATTGTTCTCCCCAAACCAGAAGTGATTGGGCTCATTAAATGCTACGACTAGGTACAGTGATGACTGTAGTTTCAAGTTTGTTCATGACGGATCCAAGGGTGCACCCCCCTCCCCTTGGGGCTCTGCAGGGGATTCACATTGAGACCTAAATCTAAACTTTTCATCTTCTTCTTGAAAACAGTTGGTCTTCATTGGTAGGTAATTATCGCTACGGTGAAAGAATATTAATTTTGTACAATTATTGGGCACCCATCTTGGGACCCCTAGAGTACAATTTGGGAGCCTCAAGGGGGTCTAGGAACACTACCCCCTGGAAAACCACCCTCCGGATAACTACCACAAGGATAATTACCCCCCAGGACTATTCTTTCCTAGGGCAACTACCCGCCGGACAACTACCCCCTAGGGTAATTATCCTCCAGGGCAATTACCCCCTAGGACAACTACCTCCCGGACAACTACCCTCCTAGGGCAATCACCCCCCTGGGCGATTCCCCCATAGAACAACTACCCCACGGATAACTACCCCCAGAATGACTACCCCTGGAAAACTACCCCCGGATAGCTAGCCCCTGGGTAACTACCCCCTAGATAACTACCCCCAGGATAATTACCCCCTGGATAACTGCCCCCCGGATAGCTACCCTCTGGGTAACTACCCCCCCCCCCTGGATAACTACCCCCCGGATAACTACCCCCCTGACAACTACTCCCGGGATAACTACCCCAATAACTAACCGCCGGATAACTACCCCCCCCCCCCCCCCGAAAAAATAACAATCGGATAACTACAGTCGGGATAACTACTACCGGCATTAGTACCCCTGGCATAACAACTAGTGTACTACCTAATAATCAATATAGGTTTTCCCGCCCAATTTCGTCAGATTTGCATTCGAATTAATTACAAGACATTCAAATTAAGGGATTTTTGTCACTGCTGTACTCTTACGATTCATTCTAATTCTTCGAGTATTAAATTTCATTTCATGTCATTCCTTTTTAGGCTTTTAGATTTTATTTCATTCAATTTAGAGAGAAATTCATTCAATTTAACGGCTCAAAGTTGGCATTTAATTTCGCTCCAGCTGGATAGACGTTCAAATTCGCACCAAATACTAGTTTCAATTTCATTTATAGGCACACAACTTCGACCTTCGAACGTTCAAATTCAATTAAATAATAAAATATATTAAATTATTCTATGCAATTCTTACGAATATTCTTACGATGGTGAATGGCAAATTCATTAACGTTCAGTGTATCATTTCAATTTCAACATCTCTTTTTCATGTTTTTTTTTATTCGCCTAGTTTCACTTTTTCCCCATCAAAATGGATATTGCATTGGGATAATTATTCATAATTTCGATTTTCAGTCTCTCAGTCTCTTCAGCCGTCGATCTGTTGACGCGCCAGGCACCTTTGCATGTACGTCTGAGAGTGGTTGTACCATTTTTCAAACAGATGGAGAATTTACAAAGAATATGAGCAGCAAAGAAAACCACTGCCCAGATGCTGTAAATGTTTGCCTATTCGTTAATTTGAATTCCTTAATGTTCATCGCAGCTGTGCTGGTGCGAATTTGAAAGCGTTTCACGTGCATTTTTAATTTGAACGCCCTGTTGACACGTTTATGTGACAAAATCAGGAATTAAAATGCTGATGAAATCAAATTGAGTAAACTACTTAGCTTTTTGAATGTTGATCTCGGTGATCATTCAAATTCGCTCGAAAGTGAATGCTCGCATCTTTAGATCGAATGCAAATCTGATGAAATTGGGCGGGAAAACCTATATTACCCTGGGGAATTACCACTGCAATCTTCACCTTTCCCAGTGCAAATACCCTCCAGGGCAATCCCAGGGCTAGCCCCGAACAACTTACCTCCAGGGTTATTCCCGAAGCTTCGTTATTTCAAAGATTCATTATTCAGAAGGTTCGTTAATCGAAAATGTGATAAGGTTTGTTATTCCGAAGGCTCATTAATCCGAAAATGCAATATGGTTCGTTATTCCGAAGGTTTGTTAATCCGAAAATGAAACAAAGCTCGTTATTCGGAAGGTTCGTTACAGACCCTATTTCATTTCGGATCAACGAACCTTCTGAATAACGAACCCTATTTCATTTTCGGATAAACCAGCCTTCAGAATAGCGAACCCTATTTCATCTTCGGATTTACGAACCTTCAGAATAACGCCACATTAATGTTTGGATTAACGAACCTCTAGGTATAGGGACTTTGTGTGTATCGGATTAACGAACCTTCGGAATAACGAACAGCATCCCACGATTATGTTCAGCTATAGGCCCACATTTATTACATTTATTTAATAAAGTAATGAATACATTACTGTATCTCTTTTGACAAAAGAGATTTTCGATGCGATTTTCTGTTTATACCGCAACACTCATTTCAGTATTGCCCTGCGGCATCATTTTTCACTAACCACTAGATTATAGCTACCACAGCATATTATTTCCATTCATAATTGCCCCTTTCTAAAATTAGGCCCCAAACAATCACCTCTCCGCCAATTAATTTGCCACAAGAAACTTACCCCTTCCATTGTCATTTTCTAACATCGTTTGTTATTTCAGTCTAAAAACTCATATTCTGTGTATTAAGCATCAACAACATTTAATTTGAAAACTAGAACCATCAAAATTTTTTACACAATTTGCTGTAATCACACTCTAGGACAGATCAGGGCACCATTGCATGAGTTTTCAGCTCTGCCAAGTTGTTAATTTCTGACAATTTCAGTAATATTCTGCTTTCTGATTTGTTAAGAAGCTCAAATCACCTTGTTACTATGGACGTACAAGGCATACCGTTACTGGTAATTGTCAGAGACTGACAACTTTCAAAATTTTCAAATTCACATTTAGATTCAAATTCATTTCCTTTTTCGACAATAAGAATAACGTTAAATATTTTACATCTCACTTTCTGCAGTGATAGAAATCTTATAGACAAAACAATGTGAATTTTACAGAGTATGCCATGCTTGTAAACCTGCAGTAAAGACACATTGTAATGCCTGAGTAAACTTTTTAGGCCTGAAAGCCTTTCGTGAAGCGTTGCCTATAAATCCTTTCAGAAGCTATGGCTGTATGTCATAATATATGGTGAGGGCATGATTTTCAGTAAAATCAACTCTCATTCTCTTATTTTCATAGTCTTATGTGTTACACCCGTAACTGATAAAACGCAAAAAGAGAGAATGACGACAGTGCAAGAAAAAAAAAAGTGCCTTTGAATGTATATGCGCCGAAGCGCTTTTCCTTCAGAATATAGCATTATACACCTAGATGAATTACAACCCATGCGCGTATATGCGGAGGTACATCGTATAGAATCACAATGATGCAATACACCCACACACATACACATACACACACACACAAACACACACGCATTATAAAATGTATATGTATAATACATATACATATATATATATATATATATATAGGTAGGTATGTACGTATCACACCAGCTTGATTATCAATATGTAGAGATGTTCGTAGTAATAAGATTTTGAGACATGCTGAACGTGTCATGTTGGTTTGTATGAGACGACATTTAGTATCCAACATGGGGTCAGTAACATAAGACTTGTGAAACGACTTGCATGTTTGCAAATGTGTGCAATTCAACAAGAAAATGCAATACAAGAAAAACAGTTGTACCTAAAAATCGTATCATCAAGTAGAAACTAATATGAAATTTATATAGAATTGAACAAGAAAAACAAAAGAAACGACCCAAAATGAAAACGTATACTATAATACATTATGCAAGTGCTGAAACTCGAATTTGAATGCATATGCAAAAAAAAAAAAAAGTTTTCATTCATTTTCATTCACAAAACGACCAATCAGATATCATGAATGGGGAAAGGCAGAATTGTCGACGTTAACTTAAAAAGATATTACTTTTCAAAGGTTTAATCGGAGTAAGAGAATCCTTTTCAACATTAATAATAAAATGGAAAGAAAATATTCAAAACAACAATTGGTTAATTGATTAATTTGGTTAAAAAAAAATAGCAGTAGGGCCACTAGAACGGTTTATACACAAGAGCCGGCAACGGAAAACAAAAGCGGTAGAATTCGTCAAAAGGACATGATTATACGAAGAAGTAAAGCACAAAGATCTCACATAAATGCATAAAGAACCGATCAATATAAACTCCTAAGCAGATAAATGAATGTACTTCGAATACTGTCAAATGGTGCAGGAAGAGTGTATGGATACATGTAAGTGATCATACTTTTTCTTTTCTTTTCTTTTTGAAATGAGGATCAAAGAGATAAAGCCTTACATCTCTTGATCGCTCTGCTATTTTTCTTCACAGATAGGTTTTAAGTTTGGATTTAAATATTTTGTGTAAATGACAGTTGCTCTATCTGAATAGGTAGCTGATTCCACAATTTTGGTCCTATAACGGAGAAAGCACAATCACCCCATCCATATTTTCCTCTGGATTTTTGGAGTAACAACACATCTGATGGTGAACGTAGACTTCATGTCGAATTATTGTATTTGGGAATAGAGAATAGAGTAGGTATACGGGGAAAAGGAAATGAACCGAATGGGTAGTTATCCGGGGGATAGTTATCCAGGGGGTAGTTATCCGGGGGGTAGTTATCCAGGGGGTAGTTATACAGGGGGTAGTTTTCCGGGTGGTAGTTTTCCGGGTGGTAGTTATCCAGGGGGTAGATATCCGCGTGGTAGTTATCTGGGTGGTAGTTTTCCGGGTGGTAGTTATCTGGGTGGTAGTTATCCGGGTGGTAGTTATCCGGGGGGTAGTTATCTAGGGGGTAATTTTCCGGAGGTAGTCATATGGGTGGTAGTTATCCGGGTGGTAGTTATCCCGGGGGTAGTTACCCGGTGGGTAGTTATCCGGTGGGTAGTTGTCCTAGGGGGAATTGCCCTGGGGATGATTGCCCTAAGAGGGTAGTCGTCCTGGGGATAGTTGGCCTAGGGGGTAATTGCCCTGGGGGTAATTATCCTTGTGGTAGTTATCCGGAGGGTGGTTGCCCAGAGGGTAAGTGCCCGGATACGGCCTCAAGGGCACAATGCCCCGGGGAGGGGGCAAAGCCTCCAAATGTAAGAAATCTTTACGAATATCTTCTCTGCTACCAGAGGGGATAAGCTAAGTTATATAGTGCTGTGAGTAATCATTAGATTTGTGAATGTCGTTTCAAGTTTGTCCATGGCAGGGTATAGGCTGGGAGGTGGGGGTTTCAAGTTAGGGCCCAATGTTCACATTTCAAATTGCTTTTTGGAAATGTATGGTCAGATTTTTAACAGACTTAACAGCTGTTATTCCTAGAGTGTAGATATATATATATATATATTTTTTTTTTTTTTGGGGGGGGGGGGGGGGGGAGGGGGACAAAGGCGCCAATAAGAAATCTTTACAAATTTTCTTCATTAAGTTGAGTTAGTGCTGTGAGTACGCAGTTTCAAGTCTGTTCATGGTACTTCAGGGGATTGGCCGGGAAGGGGGGGGGGGGGGACTAAATTAGGACCTAATTTCCCATTTTCCTCACCTTAATAACACATGGTCAAATTTGTTGTCAACAAACTTGGCAGGCATTATCACTTGTGTGATAATATGTATTTGATAAAAGTACCCCTAAACCCCCTTAAAAGAGAAGGTTAAAAAATGTTTAAAACAGGAATACTCTGAATAAATGAGTTGTTGAATGTACTTTCAAGGTTATTCATGGTAGATCCAGGAGTCCTGTGGGGACGGAATTGGGGGCCTGTTTTTACAGTGTGATTTTTTTTTTCTTAAACTGCATAGTCAAATTTCCTAAATACACTGTAGGTCCCTACCTGCTTGTGCCTATTTCGGCTCATTCATCACTTGTATGGGATTGCCATAACTTGACAAAGATGTAGGTATGAACATGAAAGAAGAATATTAAAGGAGGTGTAAGATCAATGTTGTCAGCAACAAGTCTTCAATAACATAACACAGGAAAGACCTAATTTATTGCCTTTTGTTCGTTCCAGTCTTTGCGCTACATACGTAGTTTTGTTGGAACTGTACAAGGAAATGCACGTGTACATGTTGTATTGGCCGTAAAGAGCCAGAGTTGTATGACCCCAGTGCTAGTCAGTTTCTGACGACATCAATCGGAATGCGTAAGATGATTTGAATTGTGTGTGTTTAAAGCTAATGCATGTTCTGCTGGCGTATGTTGTTGACGGCGCGTTGACACCAGCGAGAATTACTCTGCAGCTTTTCACACGCGTGTTGCATAAACCCATTTGACGGGTTTTTGATACACATTCTGGACGACGGATGTACACGATTTTGGAGACAGTGGAACTCCATACCAATAGGATGAGAGCATGACGGGGTTGTCATCGTAGGTCCACGTAGCGGCAACTGACAGTCACAGGTGATGTATTGAGGGTCATCAATCACGGGACTGTGATAACAGCGAGGTGAAGTTTGTTTCTCGATCGAAGAGAACTTGTCGTAAATCAAAATGCAAACTAGAACCCAATGTCAATAGTAATGTGGGAAGTGTAACATAGGATGGAAGACATTGAAGAGCATTGCTATTGAGCCAAATGAGTAATATATTGGACGAGTTTGTGTCCGCACTCTTTCTGGCCTGAGAAACGTCGGTACTGAAATGGCTCGTCAAACCGTCTTTATTGTCTTTGACAGTCGATCTTCGTGGAGATATAATCATGGCAAACTGGTAACGTCATGTACCACTCAATCTCCATTTTATATTCTCGAGAGATAAAAGTCGATCCTTGCGACTGGCGCAGCAATTCCGTGGTATTGTAAAGCATTAATTATCTGACACTATAGTCTAGCAGTCAGAAAGGGTCCCCGTGCACCCCCCCCCCCTAAAACAAAATTCTACGATATGTTCGAAGATCGTCAGAACCTGTATTTTCCGAATCCGGTTGTCGCCAGCGGAAAAAAAGGTTGCGCGCGCGTCTAATTTGCATATTTCTAAGATGGCCGCCGCCCGTTGCTAGGAGACGGATTATTTATAACTTTAGTTAAGAATATAAAATTACCATAAAAATGGCATCATTTTGAAGAGAATTAAATTTTCTACAAGTTGATACCCCATTTGATGGGATAAATAGTTGATGTCTTGAAATACTAAGGAAGGAATTATGTTTTTTAACATTTTTCCCCCAAAATACGAAATTCGGTAATAATGTTCTTTTCCATACATTTAATATGCGTTTACAAATAACATTTGAATTTTCCTAAAATTATCCCCCAAACATAACTATTATCATGTGAAAACGGCTTTATAATACACCAATTTCTTTCAAAGTTACACGACATTAAAGGGGATATGGTTCAATAGGTTTTACAGCAATATTTATGGGTTATAATGTCTCCGCGCGCAATTGCGTAGGTTCTGTTTGTGGGGTTTGTTGATGATCACTGCTATCTCTTGATTAAATCTCATCGAAATCGGTGAAGCAAGAAAGAAAAATTTACATTTTCTATTTATTTAAAAAATGTGGGTTTTTTTTTTCTATTCTGTGTTACCAAACTCAATTCATTCAGCTTCCCATATCAACAGTTTTTTGTCTTTTTAGTTTCCCTCAAAGAACGTGGAATTAATCACAACTTATATGGCATTAAAAAGTTAAAGAAAAAATTCAATATGACAGTTTTCTCTATCTGGAAGATTAAAGTGAATAAATCTTATGCTGATAGCGCTGATAAATAAAGAACTTGTTAAATGGCATTTCAGAGTGTAAAATGAAACATGGCTATCTTATTTTTTTTTCATAACAAAATGAAGGGAAGTATCTGTGTAGTTAATGACGGTCGATATTGGGTTACACCATAAAATCTTCAGAAAGGGTCCCCGTGCACCTCCCCCCCCCCCCCAAAAAAAAAACAACAACAACAACAACAACAACAACAAAACAACAACAACAACAACAACAAACAAAATTCAAAGAAAAAAAATCTATGAGATGTTCGAAGATCGTCAGAATCTGTATTTTGCTAATCCGGTTGTCGCCAGCGGAAAAAAAGGTTGCGCGTGCGTCTAATTTGCATACTTCTAAGATGGTCGCCACCCGTTGGTAGGAGACGGATTATTTTTGAATAACTTTAGTTAAGAATATCCAATTACCATAAAAATGATATCGTATTAAAGAGAATCAAATTTCCTACAAGTTGATACCCCGTTTTATGGAATAAATATTTGTTGTCATGAAATACTAAGGAAGGAATTTTTTTTTTTTTACATTTTTCCCAAGAAATACGGAATTCAGCAATTTTTTTTCCATACATTTAATTTCTGTTCACAAATAACATTGGAGTTTTCCTTAAGTTAAACCCCATAAATAAGTATCATGTGAAAGCGGATATTCAATACACAAATTCCTTTAAAAGTTACACGACATTAAAGGGAAAAGGTTTAATACGGTTATACAGAAATTTAAAGATAATGTTGACGCCCGTACTTGCGTAACGCGTGTAATGATATAATGATTATTGCAAGTATGAGACCCTATCACCTCTTACATGCAAATTATAGATTAAATATCATTTAATCTCGTGGAATATGAAAGAAAATTAGATTTTCTACTCGCTATCACCTTTGATCCACTCAGCTTCACTTTTAGTTTACGTCTTTTTTCATCAAATAGAGCATGTAGAGTGAAGGCCTTACGAGAGGTGTAATTCCATGACGGCCGAAACGGGCTTATCGGCATATGGGTTTTCAACA
This sequence comes from Diadema antillarum, assembly GCF_040938485.1. Classification (NCBI taxonomy): domain Eukaryota; kingdom Metazoa; phylum Echinodermata; class Echinoidea; order Diadematoida; family Diadematidae; genus Diadema; species Diadema antillarum. The sequence continues at coordinate 109,595 of NW_027271796.1, forward strand.
TATTGAAATTAATCAAACTTCTCTTCATCAAATCTTATTCATCTGATCATCTTCACACACATACTCACACCTTCAGTATCACACACAAGCATTCATATGGGGAAATGAATAAGCTCAGTCGTGAATTTCGTGAATTTATTGAATACGCCATTAATGCATTCATGGAACATCAAACTCGAATGTTTTATCTATACGATGTCGAAATAAGAGATACATGTATACCGCACAAGCGAAATAATTCTCATCATGCTCTAGCATGAAATCAATTTATCTTTACTGGGTGTATGACGAGATCGCACATACGTGTTCTCATTCTTTGGTGGTTCGCCTGGTGGTTTTTATATATATTGCTCATACGTTTATTATTGGCAAGAAACTAATAGATAGATTACAAATACCAAGGAATGGCATTGATAAAAACGAATAGTTGCAAGTCAAATCCAGCCGCTTTCACATTCTGTTTTTTTCTTATATAAAAAGTGATTTCATGCACTTAATTTTATTACATGGGTTGATTTAAATGCAATACAATGTAAACTTGCTTGTCACAAAATCCGTTTGGAGTGACTGATAATCAGTATTATACAAAAATGAGAGAGAGAAAATGTTCTGATTAAGTAAACCTTAATGCATGGATCTATATAAAACATGAGGGAAATGTCAGAGGGAACCTTAACCATGCATGTATGCATGTGTGTATGTATGTACGTATAACTGTGTGTATATGATATATAAATATGTATATAAACATATATACATATATATATATATATATATATATATATATATATATCGTGCGTGGTGCCTCGTTGTTGGTTGCATTGACTGAAAGAAATTAGACTAAGGCGGACGTTGCTCTCGATCTTGAGTCTCCCTTTTATTCAGTCAAGTTTTCGGCCAGTCATCAGACCTTCCTCAGGATCTACCAATAGAATAGTTATTATCTGAATAACCTGATCCTGACATCATGTCATAATATGTACTGCAATTATGTATGTGGGTGTGTGTGTGTGTATGTGTGTGACGCAATGCAAATAGACATATGAATATATATGTATGATTTTGTTTGCAATTATTATGTTCAGAATTATGAGAAAATATGGTTATTATATTTTAGCATATACATATATATCTATAGTGTGATGATGCTGATATTCCTACCGTACGCCTCTGTCATCTTAAGTGGAATTATAGTTGAGACAATGTAGATACTGTGCGACATAATTTTGTTATATTATGTGGCAAGAGCATGAAGATTGTTTCAGTACGGTATATAAAATAATGTGTATTATTGTATATTTTTGTGTTATGTACCTAGGAACAAGTGGCAACACACTATCCACTCTCTATCCACTCTCTATCTGTACCCGGGTTCCATGCCTGCTATTTTGATTGTTGGTAAATCAGCTATAGGGGTTAAGGACCACGAGAATGTTCATTGTATCGTAATTGTTAACAATCCTTTATCTGCACTGACACGACTGACACACTTGTAACACTGAACCTAATTCTTTATCTACCCCACTCCTGCCTGACATGCACCACCGCACACAAACCTTCCCCCAATATCACATGATCACTACATCCCGCCACAAGACAGCCACAAGAGATCCAGGCAACTCAAACCGTCTGCTTAGCAGGTAATTATTTTATTTAGTTTATTTATGATATATGTTTGATAATTTTTATTGTATGATATGGTTGTATGCTACATATACTCATTATATACTCATTTACAGTTATACATTGTTGAAATGTATTGCAAAGTGTCAAAAAATATTGCCAAGTATGCCATGTAACTATTAACTCATGCTCAACTTATTTTTAATATATTGTGTGTATGACTCCAGATTTGTTATGCTCAAAAACATATATTTCGTTTCACAAACAGATATTAAAGCTGAGGAAGACCACGGTCGAAAGCTTCACAACTCTGCCGGTTTCATGCGACATCTTCTGTTATCTACATTGTCTCAACTATATATATATATATATATATCACGTTTATATTCATGCAAGTTTGTATGAGTTTGTGTTGTGTGTGTTTGTGTTTAAGGGTGTATGTGTTTGACTAATGTGTTAAACATTAGATATATTCAGAGTGTAAATGTTTATCCACAACGAATACAATATATGCATGTTTTCCACAGAAATTAGGCATCTATTATAATTCAGTTGAATTTGCTAAAAATGAGTTGAAATGCATTTGCTATAAGGGCTTTTGACGTGCGATTCGCTTTGTAGTGCGCATGTAAGTTCCGCTGGAATAACAACTCATGCATGAATTAAATACACCATCCAATGTTTTCAGATATCCATGCTCTACTCGTCCACCGATCGTGTTTAGATAGCGTATATGAATGTGCATGATCGATATATACCCAACAGATTATTGACATTGCACGTTAAACACTTTCACTAGGTTCCCATTGTCGCGCGACTCGATATGCTAATAATGTACTATCTAACACGAATCGATTCTTAGTCTACGAGTGGTCGTGGTGATCTTATCATGGCTTATCACATCTTGAGGTCTATGGTGGTAATCGTGTTGATCGTAGAAGAATTATTGGACTGTTCGAAAATTACTACGATCATCACAATGTCTTTGACTGACATCAAGATTTGATTATCTGATGATCAGCACGATTAGTCCCCGATTAGGACAAAAATTCACTTTTCTAGCATTATGAAAGGGCACTTGCCTAACCGCTTTCAGAAAGCAGGGGGAATAATTGCTACCCTTAACATATGTCAGCATCAAGTTGATGGAATTTGTGGTTTTCATGAAAAATGAATATTTGTGAAAATTTCTTTATATTTCCTTTACATTGTTCATAAATTTAATTCATAAATTCATAAATAAATTCGTAACTTTGGCATCAATTGTCCGATTTTCTTCAAGCTCTCACCAATGTGTTCTACTAATGTTGCGGCTTTCACTCAATCCACATTGCTCTTTGGGTTTACCTTCCCTTTAAAGGACAAGTCCACCTTCATATACATAAGGATTGAGAGAATGCAGTAGTATTAGAACACATCAGTGAAAGTTTGAGGAAAATTTGGACAATCCGTTCAAAAGTTACGAATATTTTAAGTATCTGCGCAGTCACTGCCGGAAGAGAAGACTACTACTGTGTATGATGTCACGTGCATACAACTATATAATGAAAATAAAAAGAGAATTTCACAAAACTTTACCTTTTGAATAAAGTGCACATTTCTTCGACTTGTTACTGACGTATATTAAGGGTAATATTATTCCCCCAGCCTTCTGAAATCATCTACCCAAAATATTTTATTCTTTATTTCATCGTAACAGCCACGTACATAATTATCCCACTAGACAATCTAAAGAATTTCATCTTCCCTTAGTTAGAACTGTACACACTCAAAATACATTTGTTTATACCGGACCCAGATTTTGGAATAGCTTAGATAATGATCTAAAAGAATCTGTGAAGTTAATTACATTTAAGTATAAACTCAAAAAATATTTGTTTTCTAAATATACCAGTTAATTCTGTTCAATGAAAAAACCCGTCATGTTTCACTTTTCCTTGAGATTTTGTAGTGTGTCCACAGACCTTTTCCATCCCTCTCCTTTTCCTTCTCTATTCTTCCCTGCTCCTTTTTCCTCGTTCTTCGTTGTCCAGTATCTGTCTGAGTGCATTTCCTCAAATTCTGTTGTTTCTGTGTATTGTGTTATTGTTGTTGTTGTTGTCGTCGTTATGTTTTTTTGTGGCCGATGGCATATCTTCCTTTCCGTTCAATTTTCCTGGCACACCTGGCCCCATAGTGTCTGCGCCACAAATGTGATATGTTACATAGTTTATACGTTTGCATCCTAAAATCCTAGTAAGTATTGTTCATAGTATCAACATCATTATATCAATGAGTAAAATGTACAATAGTATATAGAGAATTTAAAATGAATATGTCTTATTGGTATAACAAATTGGTGCTGTTGTTGTTTTGTTCCAGTGTTCCACGTTTTACAAGCATGGCTTTTTTAGTGGAACACTGTTTTCCATCATTGTGATTATTTACTATTTTTGTTGCCATGACAAAGTGCATTGTTTCTTTTTTACGACATCATTCGTGTATAATATACTTTATATTGTATCGAAAAAAATCCTTCATCGGACGAGTGTAAGAGAAATGAAAAAAAAATTGTATCACTTTGGATTATGTCAACTTTTTCTTTTCTTTTCTTTGTGATGATGGAAATAAATAAACTATTGAACTATTGAACTATTAAAGAGAGAGGTCGAGTGTTCTTTTGTTATGCGAGAAAAATGGAAATATGTTGAATTTTCTTTCTTCTTTCTTTATATCGTTGTACTTATGTGACATCACAAGCTATAGTAGTCTTTTCATCCAGCCGTGACTGAGCAGATATTTCAAAAATTCGTAACCTTTGAACGGATTGTCCGATTTTGCTCAAACTCTCACTGATGTGTTCTATTAATATTGCTGCATTCACTTAACCCACATGTCTATGAAGGTGAACTTGTCCTTTAAACAAAAAGTTTGATACAGATGATGAATCCCGATGGTGTGATGGAGAAGTATATTTTATCTTCCACAATCACTTGTTACCAAATTAAAATTAAGCGTTTTATCTAACTCCAGCTCTAATAAGAGTTATGTAGGAGTCCCGTAGGATTTTTTTAACGTGTGTGTGTGGGGGGGGGGGGGGATCCCGTACGTAATTTGAGAAAACGGACCTTGGATGTATGTGAAAATGTCGCACTACTTTTTTTCTATAACAAATATGGAATGTCTTACCACTGATGTATACAATTTAAATGTTTGTCATTACTATGTCATAGAATAATACGTGATAAAATAATGCCAGCGGGTGAGTAAGCGCTTCAGAAATTGTTTATTTTCATGTCACACACAGAATTATGGCATTTCGTTTCTAACTTACAACAGTAAGTGACTCATTTATAGGTAGATACATTTCTGTTGAATGTCTCAAACCGTCAGCACTTACCCCGTGCATAAGATAATCAATGCACGTTTAGGTTATCTCATCCTTTTCTATCATCAGAGCATCGTCATCAAGGACGCCGGAAGCTTTTAAATGCCCTATAAACGCGACTTTTGTACTCTGTTTTCACAAAAAATCCCTACCCTGGGAGGGGGGGGGGGGGTATTCCCCCTCTCACACCCTCCCCCGGTCGGTCGCTCGGCTCCCTCGCCGAGGATCTCAAACCGTCACATAAATGTACTCCCGTATGTTATAATCATAGTCCTTCGCACTAATTTTTTTTCCACTATGTTTAATTTCCTAGAAATTTGCTTTTAAGTGCTCTATAAACGCGACTTTTGTACTCTGCTTTTACAAGAAGTAACTACCGTGGGAGGTGGAATCCCCCCCCCCCCCCCCCCTCTGATCCAACACCCTACCCGTATACTGAATTCAGTGTTTCTGGGGAAAAATGATTCTTTCCTGAATATTCCATGACAACAACTATTTATTCCATAAAAGGGGGTACCAACTTGTAGGATATTTAATTTTCTTTGATATAATATAATTTTTATGGTAATTGGATATTCTTAACTAAAGTTATTAAACAATAATCCGTCTCCTAGCAACGGGCGGCGGCCATCTTAGAAATATGCAAATAAGACGCACGCGCAACCCTTTTTTCCGCTGGCGACAACCGGATTCTAAAAATACAGGTTCTGACGATCTTCGAACATATCGTAGAAGTTTGTTTTAGGGGGGGGGGGGGGCGGTGTACGGGGACCCTTTCTGGCTGCTAGCCTACTAAGTTCTTCAGATATTGTTTCAAATCCTAAAGTCAGGTAGATGATAGGAAGACAGTATGGTGGAAGGGAAAAATGTTTAATTTTCTATACTGCATGCAAAGTTAATGGATGTGAACTAAAGTTTTGATTTAAAAATTATTCAAGTAGGACCTATTACACGTGTATGCACAGACATCGCTTGGCTGAATTTCCTTCTCTTCTGGAAAGTGAAGTGAAATTTAAGTCGATCTTGATCGTTAAGTAAAATAAGCGCTCTGATTAAATAAGAAACACATAGGCCTACAGATATCTGATAATGTTGGCAGGCATTTTTAATCAATCTAAACACAACTTCTTGACGTGTATGTCGTACATACACTACTTCTAGACTATTTTCATATCAAGCGTGTAGAAAAGAAAAATAGTCGTGATGATGTTGAAAGTTGTTTAACACGTGAAGCCAAATTGTTTCTCTCAATCATGATTTGAACTCTGTTCACTGTGTGTGTGTATGTATGTATGTATGTATGTGTGTGTGTGTGTGTGTTGTGTGAGCATGTGTGTGTGTGTGTGGGTGGGTGTTTTGCATACGTGCAGGGGGGTCGTCAGTGCCTTAACGAGTACTGTAGCCGACAGAACGTGAGCAGCTTGAACGGTTGGCGCCAGAGAGCATCGACCAACTTGGCATAGAAAGCGTTGTATTCAATCACGACGTGCATCTCGGCAGGGATTCAGTCAGGGGCCACGGAACCGGGATGGGGGTGGTGGGAAGGGGGGTTAAAGCCCAAACAAAGTTCTGGTACGCCTGCAAAAGTTGTCAAATTTCGCTCCCAAATGTGAACGTATGCTTAGGAAATGTGCAGGATAACGATGTTATTACAAGATATTCGATGGGTAACGACGAAAATGCGAAATATTAACCAAAAAGGTTCACTCTCAGTATGGTTGGGTGTTCATAATACCGGCCACCTAACGTTTTTCTATCAATAGAAACGTGAAAAATCTCACAATTTGCCTGAAATTTTACTCACGTGTGGAGAAAATACTCCGGATTCACAAGCGCGCACTGAAAATGCGATCTGAGGTACGCGCTCTAGATGGCGGCTTCGAACGCGTGGGGTGTCATTTTTTCCGCACTCAGTTGCCCTGCTCATTTCAACCGACCACCCTGACAATACGTATAAAGGGCACTTAAATGCGTTTTTTTTCGACAGGCCGCTGTTTTTTTCTAGCCGTCATTTTTTCCCCAATAATATTTGAATATATTTTGAATCCTTCGATATTACTTTTGAAGGACTGTTTGATGAATTTGAATTGATTTTCATTAGGAAACTTTTCATCGTAATTGAATTAAAATTAGATGAGTCGGTTTGTTTTTTCACATTCATTTCTCGTTTCTGCTTCAACTCGTACGGTCGTAGCGGGCGACAAAATAATTATGTCAATGTGTATGTGTAACGTGTGTGCACGATCGTACAAGCGGCGGTGACAATTTTGCGGTCAAAATCGTCAAATTTATTACGGAAGGATACTCTACATCTAACAACGAGTCAGCAAAGGTAGGCCACTGCCGGCCTAGTGGTATGGTTGGGGCACCACCTATCGGCAGGGCACCTTCCCATCGGCACCCTGCGTATCATGGCTGTTTGCGTACACTGTAAAAAACATCGGTGTTAGATTTAACACCACGGGTGTTAAATCTAACACCGATCAAACTTCAATAAAGGACCACACCCACAGGTGTTAAAAATGCACTGTGATGGTGTTGAAAAGTGTTCACCTGACACTTCGTGGTGTTAATTTGACACTGTACCTGGTGTTATTTTGACACTGTACTGGTGTTAATTCAAAAATGACACCACGTGGTGTTGATTTGATATTTGCTGGTGTTAATATCAATGGTTGAACACCCGTCCAGCTTCAATAAGGGACCACACCAGCTGGTGTTACTTTGGTGTAAATTTATTTTCACATTTTTTCAAAAATCTAGTATTTTAATGTAAAATTCTTGATCGTCTTGTTTAAATTAAAAATCAACAAGAAGTGCAGTTACTAAGAAACTCTTCAAAAAACAGTTTAAAATTTGGAAATGACACCCGTAGGTGTTAATTTAACACCATAAATGAGCACCGAAAATTTAACACCAGCTCGGTGTTCACTATTCAACATCGGACTTTTTGCAGTGTATAGAACGAAAAAGTACGCGCGGGATTAAGTGTCATTAGCTATAAAAACAATAAAAACTAAGAAACGAAAATCAAACTCAAACAAACCAAGCTAAAAATCACACATCCGCTCAGTAACGACGCATGGCTGTGAAATTCACGTGTATTACCTATGGCCTGTGAAATTCACGTGTATTACCTATGCTGTGAAATTCACGTGTATACCTATGGAGGGGAGGGGGTGCCGATCGCAAGGTTCCCTTTTTAGCTGCGCGAAGAAAAACAAAACGCACGCACTAAAATTGCGCTATTTTAAAACGGAGATTCATAATCAACGAGACGGTCACGACATTCAAAACTGTAGTATTTATGGCATATTTGAGGTAAGAATTAGGCGGATTTGTATTATATTTTTAGAATAAACAAGCTACAGATCCTTAGGGTGACGATACGTGGTACCCCCAACCCTATGTAGTTACACGATAAATCTTATTCGATTTTGCTAAATTTCGTTAATTTAGAGGGAATACTTATTTGTTTTCGCCTCATTTTACTCGATAGCGTAGCCCAGTGAAGAATCGAACACCGTTGCGCGTAGTCCCATGCGTACATTTTCTTTCTGTACGCGCAATGCCATTATAATGCGCGGTCGGTCGTTATGCACCCGGTCGTTGGGTTGCACACCTACCATACTTACCCGAACGGGGTCAGGCTAAACTCGGACTCGGGGATAACTCGGCTTCGCTTTGACGGCGGGATGAGTTGTAATGGTTGTCCCTCTGATTGTACAGTGTTGTCCTATGGGAGCGGCCTGTATAAACTAGCGCTTCGTGTTCTGGCTACTCGCAGTAATGGTCCGAGTTCTTACAACGCGCGCATCAAAAACCTCTTTTGCGCGCATGCAAAATTAGTGTGCGCCTATCAAGCACTTCTAAAACAACCAAAGGCGCTTGATAAACAACAACAAAAACTCCAAAGACCGCGCGTCTCAGCAACTGAGGATCGCGCGCTGTCATTTTTGTTTTGTTTTGTACAGGATTACGTTAGCACGCACTTTCCTGTCCATTCAGTGAATAGGCCCGTAGAGATTCTCATTTGGTACTGAGTATTATGCAGCGGCCAGTAGAATGTGGCGATCACTTACTGCGTGTGAATTGTCTGAAGTAGGGTCGAATTTTTCCCGAGACCGAGTTAGTCTGGAGCCTTCTGGAATAAAAGTCGGTTTTCCTACTATTATTATTTTTCTCAAAATACTCCAAACCGACTCATCATTCCGGCAAACGTGTCAGCCAGGTAAGTTTCTTAGTGGACTCTTTCGATATATTGCAAGCAAAAATGAAATGGTGCTAGACGGGTTCTCAAGCACTTACCGAAACTTAGTTTTCACTTTAAGGGGGGCCTGCAAACAACCCCCCCCCCTTTTGACTCTTTACAAAAACGCGGAAAAATGAACAAAGATATGAAAATAAACCCATAATAGTCCAGGCTAGAAGGCACCCAACCTTGTTTTTTGATATATACAATGTTTTTTGATGGTTTCTTGTCAATTCGAGGGTGCTGATTCCAAATCCGATTGATGCCACTCGCGTAACCTTGAGCATTTTCGGCAAAATGCAAAAATCCAAAATGGCCGCCAGATATGCTAATTCGGCCGTGATAAACATAATGTGCATTTTTTATGACAAATTATTCCACCAAACTTTGTACATTTCTGTTCCTAGAGTTACTCCATCTGCACTTGCAAGATAATTTTCATTTCATATAGGTTCATTTAGTATTTAAAGCTCTTTTTTTTATTCAAAATGGCCGCCATTCCTATGCTTATGTACTATATGAATGGCAAAACATAATGCATGGAATATAGAACAAATTTACTGTATTTCCAGTCCCGTACCTACGCTGTCATAAAGTGTTGCCTGTGTAATACAAATATGTTGGGTGTCACTTACAATATACAGGGTCTACATGTATATTTGAGCATTTAGCATTCATAAACCTTACTATGTTTAACACAATTTCTTATCTATTTCATTTTGTCTCAGTAACGAATATAAGTTCACTGAACGTCTCGCAAGAAATAAATATACCATCATATTCTACACGCAGGTTGAATATAAAAATGTAATACTAACACAATATATCAAGAAGCCTAGATGCATGGTACTAGTATTTATCAAATAATGTTGAAAATGGAGGGGAAGCTAGAAAGCAAAGCTTTTCATAATCAATACATTCCCCTAAAACCATAAACAAAGTACAGAAAAATCCTATACAGGAAGTGCAGAGATACATAGTTTCAGACAAAAACATACCGGACATTAATGACACAACTAAAAACCCTTCACATTGTAGATTTTTTTTTTCCAGCAAGGAGTTGGGGGGGGGGGGCGAGTTTGAAATGGATCATAACCTCCATCACTTTGGTATGATATAATTTAGAAGTACCGCCTTGATATTATAGAGCAAACTTGATTTTCTTCTTGAATCAAAACAACGACAAAAACTGCTGAAGGCATAAACGAAACTGTCTAAACGCAATACCGTACAAATTATTCATTAAACATCAACCAAGGAGCAATGTGAGATACTCTTTCAGTTCTCTCACAGTTCCCAAGTGTTGATAATATATACACTTTGACATCATGATCTCATTCAGTCTTGTCTTAAAACTAAAACTGTCATTTTTATTGTCTTTAAAGAACCCTTTAATTGGATGTTTGGCAGCAGGTGACATCAGCCCCAAATTTGCAGAATTCTCAGGCTAAAGACGCATATTAGTCCTGCAATTCCTTTAATTGCAACCACATCTGGTGATGTTCAGCACTTCCTCAGGGGTCAGAGGGCGATTATTTGCCATAGAAACAGAATGAAGACATGAAGACTAATCGCTTGATCACCACCAGTTGAAGCCCTATGGCTTTGTTGCCAGGACAGTGTTGTAGGTAACTTAGGTGGTGTCAGAGATGACATCAGACCAGCATCTTCACCAACCGGTTTTGGGGTGAAAGCTTTCTAGTTACGGGAGGGAATATAGGCTTGTGGGATTTCAGACGCATTGATGGCAGATTGTTCAATGGGGCATTTCATGAAGCGTTTTGTCAGATCTTTTCTTTTTGACTAACTGTTATAAGCTACTAAAATCCTTGCATCTGATTGGTTGAGAGCAAATTTGTCAGACAAATTTATCAGACAAAACGCTTCAAGAAATGCCCCCATTCTATCGCGTTTGGAAGGTCAGGATATGCGTTGACAGCACTGGTGACACTTGCCATCCTTTCCTTCCAGCGCGAGGGAGAGTGATCGGGTACCAGTGAAGGAGGATAAACTTCCTTACCCTATGCTTGGAAGGCTTGCCACAGAGGGCTACCTTGAACATAGCATTGGCAAGGTGGTTACTAAGATGTAAGGCATGGGTCGGATGATAATCTTATAAAGGTTGGGGCAAAGTCTCCAGAACGCGAAGAACTCCTCTATTGTCTTGAGATGGGTCAGTACTCGGCTCATGCCATCTAAGGACTTTCTATGAGACGCAAAGGCAAGATCATCTGGAAACTTCCTACGTGAAGGGAATGTTATGTCACCATGTATATGGTAAAAGAGCTCTACGAGGAGTTAGTTTACAGCCACCATTAAGGAGGCCATCATTCAGAGTCCTAATACTGCTGGTCTGGTTACCTAGAGCAATCCTGAATCTGCAAGTGCTCAGAGACTCCAACCCTAAGTAGTACCTTCTGATCTGGAGATTCTCCCGCTTGAAACCCCTAGCAAACGGGAGACTCCAACTTGATGTGCGCGAAGTTCCCTGCGGCCGGGGTCCAGGGCCCGCTTGGGCTCTGGAAGCTCTAATAGGGTTCTTAATGTTCTCTTGTGCTATATCTAAGGCTTATTTTTCAACATACGAACACACAAAGTAAGAAATCATTTCAAGTGGGAGACACAGAGCCAGGGCAGGAGAAATTAAATCTCAAGCGGGAGAACGAGAGATTTTGCAAAACGGGGGCGGGAGATCTCCCGTCGAAAGCTGGAGAGTTGGAGTCTCTGAGTGCTGAAGATTAAAGACAAGCAGTGTGAAGTTGTTATAACACTGCTTTCAGAATGAGGCAGCACTGTACAGATCACAGAGTCTCCCTTGACATCATTATGCGCAAACACATTCACTCAGAAAAAAAAAAATGGTGGTAGAATTCATCTACCATATATCTGGGTTAACATGAAAAACTTTTGGGCATTGCTTTCATTTCAGAGATTTCACAACAGGAAGTGAGGTGGTCCCTTTTTTCCACTTTCGCCTGCCTCATGTTTTTTCTCGGGTGAGGGGACTGAAAAGTTTGTATAATATCGCTTTTAGATAATGTAGAACAGGACAGGTAATTGGAAATTTCATTGTGTCATCATCTAGAATTCAGCCTTTTAATTCAGTAAATCAGCGTGAATATTATGATGTTGAACATCTCAAGGCAAGTAAGTATCAAATTGTTCATGTTATTGTCTAATAATTCCTGATAAACGATCTTGATCTTGGCGTCAATTCAAGCTTTGGTGGGTTTTTCCAAATTTTTTGGGAAGAAGTCAGATTGAGGTAGCAAATCTGGATGTTTGCATCAAAGAATAAAACAGCTTTTGTTAGTAACAATCCTCTGATATATAATCAGCACACAAATTGATAAACAGTGTACCCGGGTGACAGAATTTTTTTTTTTCCATGTACACTTTGGCGTTCATAATTATTGTGCATGGGTATATGAGTGGCATCCATTTTGAATTTTTGTATTAAGAAGAATATAATAATCCTAAAAACAATACATTTTCTGTTTGTTTGCTTGTTTGTTTGCTTGTTTTGCTAGTGGCACTCATCAGATTTGCATGGCACATGCAAAATTTGATAAAAGCGTAGGTATGTGACTGAAAATTCGCCTTCTATTTCTATGCATATTTTTTGCCGTTCATATAGTACATGAGTACAGGAGTGGCGGCCATTTTGGATTGAAAATAAGCTTAAAATACTTAATGAACCTCTTCAAATGAAAAATTTCTTGCAAATGCAAGTAGAATTACTCAAGGAATAAAAATTTTAAAAACTTTGATGGAATAATTGGTCATAAAATTGACATAACTGGGATTATCATGGCCAAATTAGCAGATCAGGCGGCCATTTTGGATTTTTGCATTTTGGAGAAAATGCTCAAGGTTACGCGAGTGGCATCAATCGGATTTGGAATCAGCACCCTCGAATTGACAAGAAACCATCCAAAAACATTGTATATATCAAAAAACAAGGTTAGGTGCACTTTCTATGGAGCCTAGCCTGGACTATAACTCACGAGATTCTTCCCGTCGAAACATGGGGAAAGGTATAGTCAGGTATCCTATTACCGAACGGTATCCTATTACCGAACGCGTACTTTGTCAATGGAGCGCGTACAACAACTCGAATACGCATTCATTGCACTACGCGCTGTTATCTCACAGGGGAAGCCAGTGCCGAAAATTGCTAAACTGCAGCAAAAAACAAAACAAAACGTAATTTACCTCAAATTTACGTAATAATTGCTAAAATTTCGATGTTCGTTGTCCTGCGTTAATAAACATTGACCGAAAATGCAATGTACAATTTTCCCCATACAGAGGGCGCACGTTCGGTAATACAATACGATTTGCGTCGGTAAAAAGAGACAATTTTTGTGGAAGGGTTATTTGAAATACGGATTTTTAGCTCACCTGAGCCAAAGGCTCAAGTGAGCTATTGCGATCGCCCTTCGTCCGGCGTCCGTCGTGCGTCGTGCGTCGTGCGTCGTCCGTCGTCCGTCGTCCGTCGTCCGTCGTGCGTCGTCCGTCGTGCGTCGTGCGTAAACTTTTTACATTTTCATCTTCTTCTTGAAAACCCCAAGACCGATTTTCATCAAACTTGGCAGGTAGCATCCCTAGGGGGTTAGGAACTCAATTTGTTAAAATGGGCACCATGCCCCACCCAGGGGGCCCCCAGGGGGGCCCAAACCCCCCAAAATTAAGGAATCTGTAAAAATCTTCTTCTCTAGAACCAGAAGTGATAGAGCTAAGTTAATACTATGAGTTAGTACATTGATGACTGTAGTTTCAAGTTTGTTCATGGCAGAATCAGGGGTGCCCCCCTTGGGACCCAGGGGAGGGGGGTGGGGAAGGGTTCTAATGGGGCCTAAATTGTACATTTTCATCTTCTTCTTGAGAACCCCATGACCCATTTTCACCAAACTTGGCAGGTAGCATCCCTAGGGGGTTAGGAACTCAATTTGTTAAAATGGGCACCATGCCCCACCTAGGGGGCCCCCAGGGGGCCCAAACCCCCCAAAATTAAGGAATCCGCAAAAATCTTCTTCTCTAGAACCAGAAGTGATAGAGCTAAGTTAATACTATGAGTTAGTACATTGATGACTGTAGTTTCAAGTTTGTTCATGGCAGAATCAGGGGTGCCCCCCTTGGGACCCAGGGGAGGGGGTGAGGAGGGGTCCTAATGGGGCCTAAATTGTACATTTTTATCTTATTCTTGAAAACCCCATGACCCATTTTCACCAAACTTGGCAGGTAGCATCCCTAGGGGGTTAGGATCTCAATTTGTTAAAATGGGCACCATGCCCAACCCAGGGGGCCCCCAGGGGTCCCAAACCCCCCAAATGAAGGAATCTTTATAAATCTTCTCTAGAATCAGAAGTTATAGAGCTGAGATAATATTATGAGTGAGTACATTAATGACTGTAGTTTGAAGTTTGTTCATAGGAGATCCAGGGGTGCCCCTCTTGGGTAGGGGGGGGGGGTGGTTGGAAGGGTCCAAATGGGGGCCTGAATTGTACATTTTCATCTTCTTCCTGAAAACCTCATGATGGATTTTTGTCAAACTTGGCAGGTAGCATCCCTAGGGGGTCAGGATCTCAATTTATCAAAATGGGCACCATGCCCCGCCCAGAGGGCCCCAGGGGGCCCCAATCCCCCCAAATTAAGGAATCTTTAAAAAATTGGGCCCTTATTGTACATTTTCATCTTCTACTTGAGAATGCCTGGTCAAATTTTAATTTAGATTAGTGACTGCGTGAAAGGTGAACTTGCGATACTCAGGTGAGCGCTAGACCCGCGGGTCTCTTGTTTCTAGAAGTTGGCTTATTTTTCAAGTATTTTCGTTACAGCTAAAGTCATCAGCATTTCAATTATCTATAAGGATATTTGTGGCTGAATTATTGCATAATGTTGCCCGTTTGGAACAATAAAACAAAAATCGTTCGGTAACAGGATACACCTCCATACTATTGGCCTTCGGCTCCCGTCCCGCATCCCCCCCCCCCCCCACGCACACTAAAACAAACAAACCAACCAACTAACCAACAAACAAACAAACAAAACGTTTTGCGGGCCTGCATCTGGCATGGCTTTGTGAGCGAACATAGTCGGGTGCACGTCTCTCCCACGAGTCATACAGACCACGAGTCATAAAACTCACGAGTCATACAGCCCATGAGTTCGACACTAAGCTAATAAGGCTCACGAGACCGACACATTAACAGTCAGTCGTCACGCCGTGATACTATGCAAATTAGGGATAATGAGGTTCCGTGTGCCAGTGTTTACTCGATGCGCATGACCGTCTCGCGAATTTGAGGTTTCACGGGATTTTGCGAGACTCTGTACAAGCTCCAATACAGTTGCCATGCTGTTAGCGCTAGTGTATACGATTTCGACATGGTGGGGTGAGTCCAATTACCCGTTTCGTTCCCTTCATTTTGATGTAAAATTTGTCCATACTTAAAAATATTTTCAATGTTTAATCTCTCGTTAAATTTACCTTATATTTTGCTAGTAGTTTTGATGTATTCGAAACATAAACCTCTATTTTGCTGGATCCTGGCTGGTATAAAACTTCATACTCTAATTTTTTTTTTCAATTCGGCAGAGGAAGCACGTACAGATACTTTTTTTAAAAGTCGAAAAGATGCAATATCTGTAAGTTACTTAAAAATTCGTACAAAAACTGACTAAAAAGAGACTTGCACCGGAAGTTGCGATCGCCGAAGTCAAGATTTTTCCTACATATGGCGCGAAGCTTGGCGTGTCCTTGAAAGTATTTTCTCACGACGTCAAGAATGTGTAGTCCCATACGTTGCAAATTTTGTAGTAAATGTTACTAACATGAACAAGACTAGAGTAACGTCTAACATTTTTAACAAAACTCAAAAGAAGTAAGAGTAAAACAGTCGATTGCCTGATTGTGTAGTCAAATATATTCACTAATGTTTGTTGCTGTGTGAGGGGAGTGTTTGTTCATGTTCCTTCTCCCTTTCTCTCTCTCTGAGATGTGTGTGTGTGTGTGTGTGTTTTTTTTTTTTTTTTGGGGGGGGGGTTGTTTGCATTCATCATAATATAGAGCTGCCAACATTGAAATGCAATTATCTGGGAGATTGTTCAATGACATGCTTCTGATTCTATGCTGGTTCATAATTGTTCATTTCCAGAGAGTATTCTGTGGAATCGGGAGTCCCCCCCCCCCCCCCCAAAAAAAAAAAGAAAAGGGAAAATTAACATTTTCAATAATCACCCTGAAAAGAAAACGAAACTGCTTGCTTCATGAATCCAGGCCTTCGGGATCTAGAATGATAATAATAATAATGATAATAATAATAATAATAATAATGAAAATAATATAATAATAATGATAATAATAATAATAATAATAATAAAAACATGTGGCATGATTATTAGTTCATCAGATTATTTAAGATTAAAATTCATGCAAATCACCAGTAGTCACCAGCTGCAGCTTCCAAGTTCCATTAAAAAAAAAATAATTAAAATAAAAAATATATGGATAAATCATAATCTAGCGGACATATCATCAAAACCAGAAATATAATTTGAAGGAGTGAGAATGTCCAAGGAAAAAAACAGTCCATGACGAGAACGCCTCGTCTAAATTGAACACACCGTTTTGAATGTTTACACAAGAGAAGCTGTTTTAATCCTATACTGCCATACCCAGCATTACCAACGGTTAGCTCTGTCATGACAGAGACCCCCCCCCCCCCCCCCTTCTTTGTTTTTATCTCAGTCTGGCAAGTGTAAAATGACTGTATGCATGGGTGGACGCACACATTAGTGTGCTTTGCCGCATATTGCTGTTGCTATGTTGTCATGAGTATTCTCTCTGCCATTTCTACAATCATGCCGGGGAGGTGTGAAGAGACTTCCCCACCTCCAAGAATATGATATCTTTACACAATTCAGGTTTTAGACCTTGCAATCCCCTAAAACAGTGTTGAATCAATCCCTAGACTAGAGTGGTAAAGAATTAACTGTGAAGTATTCTTGCAGAGAAAAAAAAATCCTACACAAATTCAGCGAAGGCGACGGATCCAGCCCCGTGCAACCGGCGTTATTGTGGAGGGGGTGTGTCTCGAACTCGGCGAAGGAAATCCGGGCAAACGGATCAGGCAGCGGCTGAACAGGAGACACCTGTGGAGTCTCGACCCGGTGATTGTGTGAGCTTATCTGGACGAAGCTCCACTATACCCTTAACAGCCGTAGTTGGGCCTTGGACACCCCAGTTGTGGCATCACTGCTAGACAAGGCTCTGCAGCGTCTGGTCTGTCTGGTGGCAAGACAGGGTATGGCAGCTTCACTTCTTGTGAGCCTGCCTGTACATACGCTGGCTGCTGCAAACTTAACTATGCCGGGAAACAATAGCTGTCAAACACCTGCATGTGGGATGCCTCCAACCCGACTGAATTCATATGCAAATTCTACTTCCTCCCAGACTGGAGGGTATTTAAATTAGATTTAAATCAACTCCTTACAGTGACGTCTGACCTCGTGTTGTATCTGTCGAACTCGTGGGCTGTTTTTACCTAGTGTCGAACTCATGGGCTTTATTTACTTAGTGTCGAACTCATGGGCTGTATAACTCGTGAAATGTATGACTCATGGACCTGTTTCCGATGTCGAATTTGTGGGCTGTATGACTCGTGTGTGTCGGTCTTGTGGAATGACCCCACATAGTCAGAAGGCGTTTCACGACAGGAAGACTTTTATAACTCTGCAGTAAAGAAAGACTGCACTAAGGCCTGCAGACTGTGCCATCCACCACTTTCTGTGTTGCGTGGCTCGACAAGAATTAAATCTCTCACAACACTGCCAACAAAAATAGGAATTCATCGACAAACTCTTCATTACCCTTTGCCGACATGACATCATAAAGACGCCCAAATACTTTTTGATACTGTTAATAAAGAATTAATTCTTTAAACAATTGGATTCAAGCGAATAAATGATTATCGTTGAATATAAAAAAAAAAACTCTCATTACCTGTTATTCAGTAATTCTTCAGAATTTTTTTTCAGGTCAAATTGTTTTTAATCAAACACTTATACGTCGTGTACATTCAACAAAATTCCTGGGGCTTTTTATTGACGATCATTTGAATTGGAACACTCAACTTGTTTATTTGAATAAACTGATTTCAAGAAATACGGGGGTTATATATATAGATTTAAGCGATTTTTTCCACCGAAAATACTTTTGATGTTATATTCAACAATGATTTTGCCACATTTAGATTATGGAATATTAGTGTGGGGAAGCTCAGCTAAGATGAATATTGATAAGTTATTGGTTACTCAAAAGAATTTTAAGAATTTTAAGATGTATTTATGGATGTAATTTGTACGCACATACTGATTCACTTTTCTAGTAAAATTTTTAAAATAGATGATTTGTATTCAACGAATTTATGAATTTTGATGTATAATTTGAATAATTGTGTTTTGCCTGAAGTTTTGGAGTTTTTATTTAAGAAAAGTAAATAAATACATAGGTATCCAACACGACAGAGTGATATGCTCCATACCGAAAACTAGATTACGAATACTGCAGAATATACTTTTATTTACAATGGCCCCAAACTTTAGATAATGAAATACGACGAACTCCCGGTTGGTATTCCTTGAAACGTAAGCTTAAAAATAAACTTCTTTTGCAATACTCTGGTGATAATATGAATTAATATGATTTAGCAGATGATTTGAAATTATCAATACTGATATAGATTATTCGGCATGATTGCAGAACAGGTTCACATGGTTTTATTTTTAATTCTTTTCTTTCATATTTCTTTCCTCTTGCAGCTGCAGGTACCGTCATTGATACTGTCCCTATGACAGTCTTGTTGGTGTTTCCTTCTCTTCTTCTTTCATTCTCTTCTCCTTGTTGTGTGTGTGTGTGTGTGTGTGCACGCACGCTTGTCCATGTGCATTTGCGTGTGCATGTGTGTGAGTGTAAAGGCCGTTTCACACCTTTCCGGGCAAGCCTTGCGTGCGACTTGCGAAGAACACTTTTTACTACATACAGATGACCCGCACATGACAGTACCTAGCACGTATCTCACCCGTGGTCGCCCGGAGGTGCGCAGGCAAAACGTTTACCCGCAACAAAGTTTAGGCCCTGTCACACCTTACCGGGCAAGCTACGCGGGCTTGTTGCGTGTTGGGATTTTCCAGCATACTGGACAATTTCTGAGGGCGAACAAGGATTTGGGCGAGTTTTGCATGTGTCTTACCGTTGGTACTTGCTGGACGCCTTCTACGTAAGTTCTACTTGCGGGTATCCTGTGTGACATGTGTGCCAGGCGCGTGGGGCGAACAACTTAGTGAAGGAATTCCTCTAAAGGAATGGCAGAAGTCCCACAGAATGTCATTATCTTGGCCGCATGCGGGGACTGCGAAGTACCTGCGTGGGAGTTGCCCGCGAGGTGCAGCCGCTAAGAGCCTTCTACTAGCGTTCTGCGTGGACCTCTGCGGAAAATCCCCGCGACTCACCCGGAAAAAGTTTTGGTCATGCTCAAAACTTGGCTGCGGGTAAATCGGACCTGCGTGCGCATCTCCTGGCAACTACGGGCAAGATACGCGCTAGGTACTGTCAGGTGTGGACCAACTGCGGAGAGCTCCAGGTAGCAAATTTGTTTCCCCGCAGGTCAACTCGCAAAACTTCCCCAGATACGGTATGATAAGCCTTGAGCATGCTCAAAACTTGTTCCGAGTGAGTCATGGGGGTTCGCTCGCAGAGGTACACGCAGAACACCAGTAGGAGACCCTTACCGGCAACACCTCGCAGGCAACTCCAATGCAGGTACTTCGAAGTACCCGTTAGTCGCTTGTAACAGAAAACGGATCAGTTCCAAAGCTCTCACGCAGGTCACACGGAATACACGCAAGTAGAAGGTAAGCAGCACGCGTCTAGCAGGTAAGACACAAGTGCGAAACTCGCAAACATTCTTGTCCTCCCGCAGAAGACTCTCCTGCGTGCTGGAAAATCCCTACTCGCAACAAGCCCGCGTAGCTTGCCCGGAAAGGTGTGACACGGCCTTACAACATGTGTTTGACTCTCTTTCGGGGAACCTACTCTCACAAGCATCTGCTTCCATGTAGGTTCCCACCACACACAATTTCATTTATCCGTCATGAATGCAATGTATTTGAGAATGATTTCCATTGATTTTGTGTCATGTAAATGCTATTTGTATCACTACTGAACTTATAACTTATAATTTGTGTTACTTCACAATTACATTGTCATGGATGGATGTTGTAAACACAACACTGTATGATTTGTGTGGAAACTTAATAAATGAAATGAAATGAAATGAAATGAAAAGAAATGAAGCCCCTTGTTGTAATGTCGAACTCAAGTGCTGTTTTTACTGTAGTGTCGAACTGATGGGCTGTATGACTCGTGGGTGTCGGCCTCGTGGGATGACCCCGAAAATTAGAAGTTCATTTTTTTTTTCAAATAGAAATATTTAGAATTGTATGAGACTGCACAGAGTATTTCATTCATTTCTTAGAGAACGCTGATATAATGCGTATGTGTATGAGACTGTGCATGTTGATATTATATTGAAAATGCATTTTAAAAAAAAATGTCATGTTCTGAATTGTAAGCAGGAAGGTTCTGATGAATATCATATCTGGTGGGGGGCGGGGGCGAGGCGCAAGAGGTACAATATCATGCGTGTGTGTACTATACGTATACGGTATAGGGTAAGGGCGTGTGGGGTTGTGTGGTGCTTTATGGGTGAGGCGTGGGAATTTTTAGTGAAGTGTGTGTTTTGGTATTGGTAAGTGTGTGGGTGGCTGGGTGTGTATGTTTATCGGGGATTGGGGAGTGTATGGGTACTGTTATTATCATTATTATTTGCATGGGAGTGAATAGATATTATTTAAAAATAGTCTAAGTAATTGCTGGTCTCCTCTTTTTTTCTTCTTTTTTTGTAAATCCCAATCGAGGTGTGTTTAATTTCTTATTTAAATTGAAATAACATATTAATGTTTGTGTTAGTATAAAATTGATGCTGCCAATTCAACCATGGGGAGCATTGCACAGATTATATCAGGGAAAAACAGGTAATTGACCTGACTGGCTCACAACCGAACGACTTATCATCAAAGTCCTTGATAACATTGCATGGCTGGACATGCAATAGCCCTTGGCGCTTGTAAAGGTCCATGCCGCCTGCCCCCAAATCCCCAACCCTTTATCCATCCATAACTCTCTAACCTCTTTCTACTCCTCTCCTCCTTACCCTCCTCCCTCTCTCTCCCTCTATCTCTATCTTTCTCCCCCCCCCCCCCCCCTTGCGGGGTTATGGCGTGCAAGTACGCGGGAAGCGAAATCAAATTGATGGCGTGAATTGCGAAATGGAGTACAGGGTAAGGGCGGGATTTCACGGAGCACGCGAACGATTTGCGAAGGACGCGAATGACAAAATCCAACATTCGGAAAAGTTTTTCTCCGAATGTTTTCCGACAATGAAGCCGAAAACTATTCTTGCGCAATTTGTGCGAAGTTCCCACGACGTATGTGCGATTGTCGTGTGTATCATTGCTAAAGTACAGCATGTTACGTACACGAAGAACACGCGACGGAAATGCGAACAACGAAACATTTTCAATAATCATGGGAGAAAATGTAGCAAGGAGAGGTGGAAGCAAGAAAAAAATCAACTCAAAAAGCTTTCTTGAGTTGATTTTTTTTCTTTCCTGTATTTCTCCTTTCTTTTTCTCTCATTTCTCTATCGTGTGTTTGCCTACATTTTTTTCCCCCTAGGACGTATCTCCACTAGTAAAGCATTTGTTCCTTTTTTTTTTGCAGTTCCTCCAACACATAATCTCTATAGTTCAAATGAAATTTACATACTTAAAGGGAAGGTAAACCCAAAGAACAATGTGGAGTGAGTGAAAGCAGCAACATTAGTAGAACACATCAGTGAAAGTTTGAGGAAAATCGGACAATCGATGCAAAAGTTATGAATTTTTAAAGTTTTGGTGTTGGAACCGCTGGATGAGGAGACTACTAGAGGATATGACGTATGAGTGGACAACAATACAAAGAAAATATAAAGGAAATTCAACAAAAATTCACTTTTCTAGAATTATGAAAGAGCAATGGACCAACCGCTTTCAGAAAGCAGGAAGAATAATTGCAACCCTTAACATATGTCAATATCAAGTTGATGGAATTTGTAATTTTCATGAAAAATGGATTTTTGCAGGATTTTCTTTATATTTTCTTGGTATTGTTGTCCACTCATACGTCATAACCTCTAGTAGTCTCCTCATCCAGCAGTTCCAACATCAAAACTTTAAAAATTCATAACTTTTGCATCGATTGTCCGATTTTCCTCAAACTTTCACTGATGTGTTCTACTAATGCTGCTGCTTTCACTCAATCCACATTGCTCTTGGGGTTTACCTTCCCTTTAAGATTGATTTTAAGTGTATTCTGCGATTTTTTTTTTTTGTATATCAAATATTCTTTCTCTTTGCTAGTCTTTAATTTCTTTCGTTACTATAGTTGTTAATATTTAATTGTTTGATGTTTAGATGTATACTACGATTTTTATTTGTAGAAAACGTACAGGGCATACATCCCTCAAACGTGCGCTAAACGTTCGCGAGAATGTCTCAAAAGGTACGCGAACAGTTCGCGATTACGTCGTAAAATGATCGGAAAAACTTCGCAGATTTCGCGTAACATACGCGAGACATTCTCCGAAGTTTCGGAGTCTGTTTGGGGTTTCACGAACATTTTGCGAACATCGCGCGTGTCTTGCGAAGGTCTTGCGCATATGACGAAGCTTTAAAGACACTTTCGAGAACAATTCACGAGCAAATCCCGACTAAGTGTGCGGAAAAGGTTCGCAAAAAATTTCAAACTTTTTTGAAATTATCGCCGAAGTAAAAACGACATTCGCGAACAATTGACGACGCTTCCGAACCCTCACGTTTGTTTGGCGATCTTTTGCAGACTAAAATGCGAATGCTGGATTTTGCCATTCGCGTCATTCGCAAATCGTTCGCGTGCTCTGTGAAATCCCACCCTAAGGGTGGGATTTCACGGAGCACGCGAACGATTTGCGAAGGACGCGAATGGCAAAATCCAGCATTCGCATTTTGGTCTGCAAAAGATCGCCAAACGAACGTGAGGGTTCGGAAGCGTCGTCAATTGTTCGCGAATGTCGTTTTTACTTCGGCGAGAATTTCAAAAAAGTTTGAAATTTTCTGCGAACCTTTTCCGCACACTTGGTCGTGATTTGCTCGTGAATTGTTCTCGAAAGTGTCTTTAAAGCCTCGTCATATGCGCAAGACCTTCGCAAGACATGCGCGATGTTCGCAAAATGTTCGTGAAACCCCAAACAGACTCCGAAACTTTGGAGAATGTCTCGCGTATGTTACGCGAAATCTGCGAAGTTTTTCCGATCATTTTACGACGTAATCGCAAACTGTTCGCGTACCTTTTGAGACATTCTCGCGAACGTTTAGCGCACGTTTGGGGGATGTATGACCTCTACGTTTTCTACAAATAAAAATCGTAGCATACACCTAAACATCAAACATTTATTAACAACTATAGTAACAAAAGAAATTAAAGACTAGCAAAGAGAAAGAAATGTTTGATATACACAAAAAAATCGCAGAATACAGTTAAAATTAATCTAAAGTATGTAAAATTTCATTTGAAGTATAAAGATTATGTGTTGGAGGAACTGCAAAAAAAAAAAAAAAAAAGATCATATGCTTTACTAGTGGAGATAAGTCCTAGGGGAAAAAAATGTAGGCAAGCACACAATAGAAAAATGAGAGAAAAAGAAAGGAGAAATAGAGGAAAGAAAAAAAAATTCAACTCAAGACAGCTTCCACCTTTCCTTGGGTACATTTTCTCCCATGATTATTTAAAATTTTTCGTTGTTCGCATTTCCGTCGCGTGTTCTTCGTGTACGTAATATGCTGTACTTTAGCAATGATACACACGACATTCGCACATACGTCGCGGAAACTTCGCACAAATTGCGCAAGAATAGTTTTCGGCTTCATTGTCGGAAAACATTCGGAGAAAAACTTTTCCGAATGTTGGATTTTGTTATTCGCGTCCTTCGCAAATCGTTCGCGTGCTCCGTGAAATCCCACCCTAAGTGATCGTTGCAGATCAAGTACTGTGAAAAATGGGCAAGTTCTAAAATTTTCACTCTCTTCACTTACCTGTCTTATTTCTTTATATATATATATATATATATATATATATATATATATATATATTGATTCACAACAGTAGTTCACATGAGAACTCCGTGAAAGACGTAGTTTTAACGAATTTTCGCCCATAGGGCTTTGTCAAGTCAATCTTGGACTCAGGGCAGAAACCTATTGCTGTTATTCATTTAGATATATACTGTATATATATATATATATATATATATATATATATATAAGTGTGTGGGTGTGTGTGTGTTTGATATATTAATAAATTTGTGCGTTATTCAATTTCTGAATGCCGTCTCGTGAGCAGTCCAACAAAATATTCTTGCATGATGGTCCAATGTGGTGCCACAATGATGTTGAATATTTTAGATTATGCTAGGGAGAACAGTCAAGTTTTGTTTCCATAAGTAGCTATGAGTATTCGTTCACAAAGGTGACCCCTTTTTTATTGTTTGAATTGAATATCAGGGGTTTTTTGTGGGATTTGCAAACTGAAAGATCACTGAATGAAAAGGGAACGGGCCCAACATAGTCAGTTGTGTTGATTTAGATAGTTTGTCTTTTTTTTTCCTGCGATTTCTTCTGGTAACAACTATTACTTTCCATTCCTTGAAGAAGCAAATATGCTGTTTACTCGTAAACATGTATTATTGTGCCGTTTAAGTTCTTCTGCTCTGTTTGTCATTTCTCTTTCTACGCTTATTTTACTGAAAAAGTCAGAGTGCAGATGCATGCACATT
This sequence comes from Diadema antillarum, assembly GCF_040938485.1. Lineage (NCBI taxonomy): Eukaryota > Metazoa > Echinodermata > Echinoidea > Diadematoida > Diadematidae > Diadema > Diadema antillarum. The sequence goes on from NW_027271796.1 coordinate 134,811, forward strand.
TATATTCGTTTGTTTGTTTATTTGTTTATTTGTTAATTTATCTTATCTAATCATAGGATGAAATGCCCTCGATCAGCCACTTAGGGCTATTTTTTCAGATGAGTCCACGAATACAATGTTACAACAAGGAAAAAAAGGATATATTGAGCAGAAAATTCAAAATTCAAATCAACCGCAAGAACCGGAATAGCGTAATAAGATACATTATTACATGATACAGAAAACTAAATACAAAAGAAACCAGAAAAGAAATTGTAGACACAGGTTAACGAAACGCTGTATAACAGAAAGTAAAACCCACAGTGATCCGTGCACAAGTCATTACATTAGCCTTTCACCTGTGGCAAATTACTTCATATCCCTAATGTTAACACACACACACACACACACACACACACACACACACACAAAATGATCTAGTGTTCATTCAAAAAAAATTTACATTGTTCATCATAATCCCGCATTCATGGAGATTATTAAATATCATGGTCGGTGCTTGCAATATGTTATTTTACATATATGAAATCAATATAAAAGATGTTTCATTCTGTGTCTGTGGATTTATTCATATACATATATATATATATATATATATATATATATATAGACTCAGCAACCAAAAAAAGAAAGAAAGAAAGAAAAAGAAAGAAAGAGCAAATGAAGAGGAAAGTAAACACTTTTTCCAGAGCGTATTTTTCATGGAAGATTTTGATAAACATTGTTGTGTCATATACTAGCGCCGCCATATCCAAAAGTAATCTAATTGGTTATCGAACTGGTAGGTTGATACAAAGGTAAACTTTACGCATGAGTGAACACATTCGTTTTTGTCTTCCAAGGCACAAAAGTAAATATTGCAGAATTTTACATGTTGTGATCCATTTGAAAATGCCCTTCAAGATAGTAATAATAATAAAAGACCAATCTAACACAATGAGAGACATGAATGAGCACCAAAAAAAAAAAATTAGTTCCCTTGTACCTCTTTATATCCTCGAACAAGAACAAAATAGGGAAACTAAAGAAGGAAACTAGAATTTTCTATCAGCTCAAATTCAAATGTCATAGGGAATAAGACGAAAAGGTGGTAAAATGGACAGGATTTTTTTTTTCATTTCATTCTTTTGATTTAGAGATTTAGGAATTCATGAGACAAAATTAATTCAAGAACCAGTTATCATTTTCAATGTGCTTAATACGAAATAACATTTCAAAATTTTAACATTTTTGTTAGTATTGCCTTTCTTCTAGAGTACGATGAATTTGGATTTGACAGAAGATTCTTCTTTTTCTCCATTTTTTTTTGGCCTTCTTTATCTGTTGGGGCTACAAAGACATTATAGAGATCATTAGCTAAATTTTCGAAATTGATTTGTGTTTCCTTTGTGTTGTCTTTTGTTCTCGTTGTTATATGGAAGAGCACATACAAATGAATGAGAACTTGTCTACTTTTGCAATTTTACTTTTGTACCTTGGAAGAAAAGAACGATTGTGTTCAGTCATGCGTACAGTTTCCCTTTTAATTGACCTACCAGGTTGATAGCCAATTAAATTGCCTTTAACATGGTATATAAAATATCAATATTTAGCCTAGCGTTCTATGAGGAATAATGAGCCTGAAAAAGTGTTTACTTTCTTTCTTCTTCTTCTTTTTTTTTTGCTGAGTGTATATATATAAGATATTACTTGCAATTATACAAACACACAATTGAATGCATGCTCACACATACATTAATGTCATTTCTTTGAATCAGTCGGAGGTGTTTCCACGTGCACAATGCATACGAGGGCATCAAATTGCCTTGTATCATCATGTCTCACTAGATACCAACCACCATCCAATATCGGTAATGTTTTGAGACATTTTGACTTTCAACACACGCACAAACACAGACACACACACACACACACACACACACACACACACACACACAATCCTGGCTTGTCCTTTGAGTGAGAGACACGATTTGTGCTCAAATGAATGATATCTCAAGGACAAAATGAAAGAGGACACCAAGGCTCCAATACAGAATCTTTTACATTACCCTAATCGCCTCTATTTGTCTCTTTTCACTGCGTTTGTACTTTGCAAACAGTCAGCAGCAATGATTCGTGGAGCTATAAGATTTTCCCATGATCTAAGTGCAAAGAACTTTTTGGACAGTTTCAAGAATGCGCTTGTGTGTGTATGTGCGTGTGTGTGTGTGTGTGTGTGTGTATGTGCAAAACATAATGTGTTTTTAAATTATTCGAAATCGTTTTTATGACAAAGTACTGCCTGCACTTCATAAGCAGAAAGATTCTATAGCTTTTCTTCCCAAATACAACACTGCACATAATCTCTTGATAGTCATGATTAGCATAATTATGTAGGTAGTGAGAAAGTAATGTATTCGTATATTAGACTCATATGGGTCAAGATCCACTGTTGATAGGTTGAACAGCTGTAGGAATTTAGTCACTCCATGATCTGCTATGTGGATGAAATGAGAAATTCGAAAATTCATTTGAACGATGAAACATGCCATCTGGCAAATCTTCCTAGCGTGCCCTGAAAGCGCTCTTGAATGTCAATTTGATGTGTACAAGTATTTCACTACGTGGGAGGGCCTGGATTCGATCCACTGTAATGTGATTAGTTTTCGTGTAAGTTTAATAGCGACCAGTTGGTACGGAGAATGCACTAGCGATGTTTAACGGCACTGCACGAAATTTTCCCGTGTCTTGGGGCTCCTGAACCGTTTTCGCCAAAACTGATATAACAGAAATCGGTAGAGCCAGCGAGAGAAAGTCATAGCGCGCCTCTCACTTCGGTGTGAGATGCGCTCTCTTTATATTTATTGAATTTCCACAAACATCTGTATATCTGGTTATACACATGATTGTTGTGCAAAATTATATGTATATCGCCATTTATGCAATGCTGTCTTATGAAGATCATTTCTAATGTGTTTATACCCCTAAGGTTGTGTAAAATTGTATATGTATAATTATAAACACTTAAATTCAATATGATGCTTTCGTATGAAGATATGAACTTGTAGATGCAAAACACGGTCATGTCAGGTAACCTGCACATAGCGTAACATGTAATGAAGAATCAATCCCTTTTGGTGATCCAAATGCATATGATTTAAGTCATACATAGACATAAGTCTCTCTCTCTCTCTCTCTCTCTCTCTCTCTCTTTCTGAGTGCGTGTTTGCATGTATTTTCACATCTGCTACCTCTTTGGATGTAACTGTGTTTAGGTGCCATGTTACACTCAGGCTTTAGATAGCGATGGATGGGTTAAATCGTCGATGAATTTCTGCTGGTGAGTACCCCTAGGGCACAACTTCGCATCACAGGCAATGTTAATGTCGAGTGAGGGACATTAATCTGTCTGTGTTAGGGCAGCTGCGCTTGTGTGATAAACTAAAACGGTGGTACTAATACATGGCTTAATTCGCAGATCAAGCGTAAATGCCTAACCCAGAAAGGGGTCAGTCGCACTTTTACGGTACGGAAGGCGTCAGAAATCACACTTCTCCAAGAGATCTCAGATATCTCAAGGTGATAGCACTACTTAGACCGTATCTTCTGAAGAATACTGTCGAGTTTACAATGTATCGTACTGTATTGGGTGAGGAAATGTAATATTGCAATTCCTGGTAGTGTCTTTCTCTGGTCGGGTTAGTTCTTTAACTGACCACATTGTACGTTTCTAGCCAAGCATACCGTGTCATTTATGTGTTTTCATTTTGTTTTTGTTTTTTCGGACCATATGTTTTTATATATTTTTTAAACATTATTAAAGCAAAGAAAATGCCTCTTCTTCTCATTAGATTTTGATTTTTGTAAAGATGGATTTTCACCCAATGATACAAGACTTGTTGGGTCATTATTTACTAATAATCGTAATGATGCTCTTCCTATGTACATTTTAAATGCACTTGATTTCATCTCGTCTCGTAAACATGTCTTCGTCGTATTCACTATTATTTGGAATACTGTTAATGGTTTGACAAGGATATTGTTGCTGGAAATTTTGTTTCTTACACAGCAAGTAAAGAAATTCCATTGTTGTTGTTCTTTTTTATATACTTCACGAACTGCAGTGAGCGGTGATAAAATACATGAATTGAAACACGCTAAGAAAATTCCGGACATACTTAGTTTCTGTACAGTGGAAACAAATCATTTAGATCAGAAACTTATGAGCCAGAAATCTTAATCATCAGGAGTAAAGATGTGGGTATTCAATGGATGAGATTATTGACCTCTAAAAGAAAGTTTTAAGTTCCAATCCTGCCAAGTGCTGACCCCCTTGGACAAGATGTTTTTACCCATGACTTCCCTCTTGAATGTAAAATTTGTATCTGCTAATGCTGGGTTAACACTAATGTCAGGGCCCTCTTAAAGGACACTTTCAACATGCAGTAAGGAGCCCATCCCGAGTAGATAAGTTCGTATCTATTAGTTGTTATTTGTTATTTCTATCATTACCACTGATATACTATAACCTTTACTCTATTCTTCTGCCTATTATTACTCACATTTTGTCAATCTGTAATAAAATATTTCTAGTTATGTGTGACAGCTAGTGAGTAAAATTCAATGTCCAATATCATGCTTGGTAGTGCTGAGTTCCTTAGGTACTGTACATGACAAGATGCACATTTGAGCTGTTCCCTGGTAAAGTGCGTGTGTGTGTGCGTGTGTGTGCGTGTGTGTGGGTGTGTGTGTGGATGTGTCTATGTGTCTGTGTGTGAGGGGTCAAATGACTGTAGGTGTGCCAAAAATGTGCCAGCAAATCGCCCGTGTTAATTTGGTCTCAAGTGGAACCATCTGAAAGACGAGTGATGTATACGTTTGTGATTAACTTTGAGTGTTGATAATATATTCTGTCTAACAGCTGATATATAACCAAATGCTTGATATAGCATATACATTGTATTATATTAGAATAGTAATTCGACTGAGATAGTGAAAAAGATATACCATTAAGCCAATGTCACTTTTTATGATTGATGCTTTTTGAATCCAAGGGGGTCAGGCGAGATTTGTTGTTGTTTCCTCTTTTGAAAACATGTGCACGAATATCAAAGTGAGCAAAAGGAGAAAATTAACGACCAGAGAATGAATTAATCAAAGGACATTGATAAAACGTATCTACTTTGTATCATACAAGTGAATAAGTACCCACAT